>NW_026623301.1:14846-91826 GCF_030028575.1 Malurus melanocephalus | reverse complement strand
GTGGGCGGCGGCGGCGCGGGGCCGGGGGGAGCCGCGGGGCCGGGAGCGGGGTAGGCTGCGCCCGTACTTAAGCGCGCTGCCCGAGCCACTGACGTCTTTCGAATTGGAGACGGGCTGCCCCCCTCCCGCCCCGGGCTCCCGCGGACACGGCCGGGGACGGAGGTGAGTGCCGCCGGCGGCGACCCGGGCCGAGCCCGCCCGCCGCTTCCCCTTCCCGGCCGGCGCGGGAAGTGTCGCTCGCCCTTGGCCGCCCGCGGGCCGGGGCAGCCCCGCTCRGGCCCGGCGGCGGCGCGGCCCGGGCACCGCTCCCTGGCGGCAGGTGGTGCCGAGGGGAGGCGGCGGCAGCGGCCGCGGCCGCGGGGAACGACCCGGGGCGGGGGAAGGGGTCGCCGGGAGCCTCCGGCCGCTCCGCCGCCGCCGGCGGGGGAAGGCAGCGGCCGGGCGGGGGGCGCCGGCCTCGCCTCCGCACCTGGACGGCCCCCGGCCCTCCTCGGGAAGCTGGGTCGAGCAATGCGGCAGCTCCGCGGTGCTGGGCGCCCGGGCCCGCCGGCTGCCTCCTCCCGGCCTCCTCCACCGTAACAGCGATAAAAGCCGCAGGATTTTTAGTACGGCCTTGGCTCCGGGGTTCAAAGTTTTAATAAGCYGGTCTGCATTGCAGCATAATTAGCGAATTTGTATCTATATGTGTACATTTAAAGCAAACCAAACGCTTTTCAATGGGAGGGAGCCTGTAGAAAAGTGCCCTGATGGTTTATGAACTGAAAAAGCCCTAGGGTTAAAGAGTGCCAGCAACAGCCCTGGTTCTCTGTGGTACAGTTTACAACTGTTAATGTGTTAAAGCATAATTAAGAACTGTGCAATAGACAAGCCTTTGGTTGTGGCTGGGCTCTGACCTGTAATCTGAAAGCAGGAAGGGAAGCCCGTGCATGTGCAAAACCTGGGAGGAGGGGGAAGCTYGCTTCCTGCCCAACTGCTCATTCAACCACCCAGCAGCATTTTGGCGTGACCCGCCTGCCCTTCCAGCTGATAATGTTTCAAATCCTGAAGTACTTGGGAGAGGGGGAGAGAGGAACACGCGCGGGAGCTAGCAGACCTTTTGGGTAGTACTAAGAATGTTTCAGCATTTGCGTGCTCTGAGCTATGCATCTTCATTAGGACCTAAACTGCCTGTTCGTTAAGTAGGTGTTTAATGGATTGGTGTGCCTTGCTCCTTAGACCGAGCACGGTTGCAGACTCTGGTGGTGTAATCAAACGGAAAGTGTCAAGTGCAGTTTGTATGAGGAATACTGATTATGATGGCACATCCTATGACTCACAAGTATTTTTTTCAGAGAGTAAGTCTGAAGTCAAACTAAGACTTGAGGCATGTCTGTTTCGGTGGTAATGTGAAATGCAGAGTTYTAACACAGACACAAGCGCAAACATCTAAAAATCTTGTCTCTGTCGTAGGTGCTTAGGTGAGGCATTGTGGTAAGGTGCTTTTGCWTCCTACTTTTCCCCTCCCTCCTCCTTTCTGGAAGTCTGGGATGATGTTAGTGTACTGGCTTGTGTTTCCATTTGAAGTGCCTCATCAAAAATGCGCTTCCACCCACCAAAAAAGGTAACATTTGCCTAGCTTGTGAAATTACCTTAAGCACTGGCTAGTTCTCAAAGGAAAGTGAGAGCGTTTCCTGATGCTGTTTATTAAAAGGCCCACTTGCAGGAGATGACATGCAGAAAGCAAAGAACATTCCAAGCAGCAGGAAAGTATACATGCACAGTTGTAAAACCTAAGGCTTGTTTGCTGGGAATAGCTTACTCATACCCAAAGAAGAAATCCCTTCTAAAACATGGTTTTCTAAAAACTACGARGGGCAGTATTTGATTTTTTAATTTAATCTGGTATCAAGCAAAATGGACTTTTTACTGCAGACTTGCAGTTATCRTTCCCCAATGTGAACAGAAACAGGTCTTAGTTAAGAATTAACATTAATGTTTTTTTTTGGAAAATAGAAAACAAGATTAAGCTCAGTTTCCTCCATCAGCAGTCCTTTTATTTACTCCCTTTGTTCTGTGTTTCTGATTGCATTGCTTCAAGCAGTCATCTGGTCAACATTGATGTATTTTTGGTTAGATTTAGTATTTGTTTGGAACAAATACCTGCATCGCCATATGTGAGCTGGAGGCAGTGTATAGGGAGTTGTAAAAGSAAAGAGGATCTGCTGTTCATCTTGATGTCATCATCTTGGATYAGTGGAGATTCTTGGCACTGAACTCTGTGTCTCTCAAGCTTAGTTCCTAGAGTCAGTGTCAAACTACTAAATGATAAAAAATGTGATTCAAGCTGTCATACACAGTGTAAGTGGGTCTGGTCCCACCTTGCGGTGAAACCAGTGCTTTTTCTGTTAAATATTTGATACAGCAACACAGGAGATTGTTGGACACTTGTTGTACCTGGGAAAGCTCAGTGAAGATACAGATGTGATCCAGCTAAGGAGCAGGAACAAATCTGGAAAAGTTTACTTGTGCATTCCTCCCACACACTATTAATTGAAGTGTCTACAGTGTGTTGGCTGTGAAGAGCTTCTATGGAGCTGTTTCTCCTCCACATGGTCACTTCCCCCATGATGCACAGGCTGGAGTGAGAGCTGCTGCAGTGAYTCCATTCTCTCCAGGAATTCATCAGGGA
Organism: Malurus melanocephalus; assembly: GCF_030028575.1. Classification (NCBI taxonomy): domain Eukaryota; kingdom Metazoa; phylum Chordata; class Aves; order Passeriformes; family Maluridae; genus Malurus; species Malurus melanocephalus. The sequence goes on along the minus strand of NW_026623301.1, from coordinate 89,158 downwards.
GTAAGCAGTCTTGGTGATGGGCTAAACTTCTAAACAGTCTTGCTGTTGCTGCTTTTGAAATAACACTTTGCAAAAGATGTTTGATTTTCTCAAAGATAAAAAAACTGTGTGTTACTAGAAGGCCTTTATTACATCCTGAAGTTCAGACTTAATCCGGAGTTACTGTTAAAAGTAGATACTTATCCTGTTTTTTTTTCCTTTTCTAGCCAAGGTACGAGTGTCTGTCTAGAATGTCCAGGCATGCAAAAAAGCTTAGAGATCACGATATAAATCCATGTGTAGCGGTAAGATGATCAAATTGAGATCTGTTTGTACATTTCAATGTAAAATAWTTCACCTTCTGGGGGACTGTTTTGTGGATAGCACACTTGCATTATAGCACTTTGCATTAAAAGTTTCTTAAGAGTCTGAAGATGGGAAGGGCTGAAAATCATCCATTATAATAAGTAGAAATAACAATAAATCCCCATAAATAGGAGTAATACAGCTGATAACAATCTSTTAAATTTTCTGTCCCTGAAACCAGAGCCTGAAATCCTGGTTAGGCAAGCTTGGTTATTTTTTAGAAGTCTTTGTGAGTTATACCAAGCATCRTTGTAAACAACTATTCTGTGGACTCTATACTTAACTGTCTAAAGAGTACTATTCTCTGTTATCTCCAAATGAAATCACTGYTTGGAAGCACTGATTATCCTTTGTAATAGGTGTTCCTTTGCTCTCTTCGATAATATTCTTTCATCTGAAGAGCTCCTATCTTCATAGATATTCTGGGACTTGTTAAAATATTTAAGTACTGAATACAGTAACTTCCCTCAGCTCTGAAGTATCTTTTCCCCTATTAAAGGAAACAGATGCCACTACAAAATGTTTGAATGACAACAACTATAACAAGGATATGTGTACAGATTATTTTTTGAAGTACAAAAACTGCAGAAAATTCTGGGTAAGCACAGTAGACTTTCTTAATTTTACTCTCTGCTTTGCTCTATGTACATTACTTCTGATATGCTGCTTTCTCAAACCTTCAAACTTGCCCCTGTTATGGTAACTTACTAGCCCGGGTGGTCTCAGTATGTGTTGCTGGAAGACTTAAGCACATGCACATCAAAGTATGTCACTTGATTTTTCTGAGTTTACTCTCTCAGTCCGTGAGTCAGTGTTCTTGCAGTAMCTGATGTTTTCCTCTGAATTTGAGTGGGATATTTCTAGTAATAAGTTCTCTTTTAAATTGATGCAATGAAAAAGTTCTAAAGGCAAGGTAAGGTTATCTGGTTTCCCACTGGCTTGGATAATGTCTACTTAATAATAACTTAATATGAAGCTTAGGAAGAATTCAGTCTTATTTGGTGATAAAGAAGTATCATGAGGAACTATGTGCAGTTAAACTGTTTTCTGCTGTTTCCTTATGCCAGCATRGTAAAGAGGTTTTAGCCTTTAAATATTATAAAAAAACTATTTACAGACAATTGTGCACTAGTCTGATGTAGTGTAATGGGAATACTCATTGCACTCTGTTCTGAAGCAGCAAGGTAAACTATCAGATATCTTCGACTAAATACTAGTAACATTTACTTACCAGCTAATTGGACTTTAGAGTACCTGGGTGTTGATATAGAAAGCATTTTTCTRTTAAAAGGTAGTTCATTCAGAGCTCAGGAGCAGAGATTCTGAGAAATCTGTTCTCATGGTCCCTTTGTTCTGTTTCCAGCATGGAATTATGATGCAAAGGAAGAGAAATGGTGTGAAACCAGAGATGCCCCCAGCAGAAGAGAGAAAGAAAATCTTGGAATCAATGGGGAAGCCCTACTGACCAGAAACTTTAATTGATTGACTGCTATCACTGTGCATAAGAAGACTTGGCAGCAGCAAGTTACCATTTTATGAACTGGATTTTACAGTTGCCATATTTTGGATTAAAATAAGATCTTAAACTTCAAAGTGTGTGAGCTTTCTAGGATAGAAACTTCCTGGGTTTATTCATACTTCCTGTCAATAAAGAGGGAACTTGGCCTCTTTATTGGAAGACATGGGTGTCAATGCAACTTACGTGTAGAAACTTTTGGAAGTAGAAACGATCTGGATGTGAAATTCTAAATATAAAATTAATGGGACTTGCAGAAAGTCTGTTTGAAAAGAGGGGCCTGTTGGGCATTGTAGTGTGGTTCTAAGTTCCAAGACTGCTGGAGCAGGTTGAGAAGCTCGTACAAGCACCATGTTTCTTAGATTCAGCTGTTGTGCTCAATAGTATGGATTTACCATGTGTCATCTTTGCACAGTTTTCWCATATGTTGTATTCTGTGTTCCCAGTTCAAAGAAGACTGTTCATGAACTGAAGTCCTGAATCCAGGAAGCTTGTCATTAGGTCTGTCACTGCACTTGTCAGTTACAGCAGGAGCTTGCAGTAAATCAGATCTGCAAGCTTTGCTTATTAGAAGGTTAGAGAGGCTGGTGAAGCTAAAATTGAACTCCTCAAGTCTGAGCTGAATAGCTGAATAGTAGCTTCTGCTGATAGTAAATAGATACCTTAGTGGCTGGCAGGCGAGGCGGGGGGACTTGCAGACATGTAAACATATCCTCTGAGTGACATGGCAGGTTTAACTATAGTACATCTATCTAAGACTCTGGACAGCTGAAACCCTGGGTTTGGAAATGCTTACTCATACAAGACTACAAAGCTCAGTTTAAACAGGTACTYGAATCTTAAATAAGGCTGATTCCTTAGCTAAATAGAACAACTAATATGTGTAAACAGGTTGCTTTCTAGTAAAAAAACAGTGGTTTTTGCCTGTTGGTGTCCTGGCTTAAAAGCTTGCATCCTGTGATAAAACAGAAAAACYACTGTCATGAGCTCAGGTTCCATGTGAAATCCTTTAGTACTTACTGGGATCAACTTAGCAGAACTCTGGCTGACCTCATGAAGGATAGTGTAAAAGTGTTATCTCTCTATTTAGACTGTTTTGGAAAGACTTCACRGCTTTCTGTTTCTCCTGTCTGGCTTGTCTTGTTTCTTTCCACTGTAGGCCTGTTTCTATAGGTGTGTGATTTTTGTGCTGTTTCTGCCTTCTCCCTTTTTTTGAGCTGACTACTAACAACACAAAATCTGCTTTCGTTCCTCCTTTCTGTTCTCCATCCACATGTGAGTTTTAAAATGGGTTGATCCTATCCTTTCTGTTGTTGGAATGAGTGTGTAACTCTATGCCTTTTGAGTATGCAATTCTCCAAGCATAACTGTGCAGCCTCCAAGCATGTCACAAGTTCTCTTGTCAGTTCCTGGCAAGGAAAATGTACTTTCTTCAATCAAGATCATCAGATTCTTTATTTCAAAYTGCTTTCTCTTCGCTTAAAGTGCAAACTTTGATACTTTGCTGATTTTGTAATTGGTTTTTTTTTTTTTGTTTTTTGTTGTCTTTGTTTGGATTGGGATTTTTGTGGTTTTTGTTGTTGATTGTTTTTGTTCCCCCATGTGTGGAACTGAGAATATTTTAATTGTAAATTCAAGRGCTTGCTCTTTTCTGCCACCTCCTTGCCACCCTTTAATACCCTCCTGCATACCGGTTTTTGGAGGTTTTTTACCCATTTGGCACTAATTCTTTTTTGACTGATTTTACCATTTTGSTCTACCAAAGGTCTAGTACCTTTGTTCTGTCTTTGATCTCATGACATAGTCTTGCAAGGACTTTCTAATACAGCTCCTTTTGAAGGTGTTCTCTATTCTCTCTGTCATAGTGAGAGAACTTGTTAACCTTAGCCATAATCCTCCTTCATTGGCCATTCTTCTCTTTGATCTTCTTGATCATCTGCAGATTTGGGGGAGCTATTGTCATTTTCCTTGGGGCTATGTCTCTTCAGACTCTTCTGGCTTTGCTGTCGTGCCTGTCTAAGGGCACCTTYTCTCCTACTTGGCACAGGTTTGTCATTTGGCACCTCTGTTGTCTCTTTGGGCATGTTCTTTGCTCCTATGGCTTTAGCTCCTTTTCTAGTGCCGCTGTTTTTCTGTTGCTGTGCTCTTTAACTCTGGACTTACGTTAAAATCTACAGTATATTCTAATTATATGCAAGAAAAACAATCTCTTCTGGATGTGGTTATACTGATTCTTCTTTGCATAAGCTCAAGTTCCTTAAAGTCATCTCAAGCTCAAGTTCCTTAAAGTCATCTCCTTTATCCTAGATTTTCCTTTTGGGTTTTGTCTACATGTAGAAATGATCCTAGGTTAACTGTTAGACTTACAATTTTTCTTTTCCTGATAATATTTACTTGGGAAGTTTCCACTAGTGTTGTTTTCTTTTAAAGGGTGATTGGCCTGTCTTTAGGCTTCGATGGGTACCCTGTGCTGCTTTGTAAAGTGTGAAGAACTGGTACTGGTCTTCAGAAAGTCAGAGGAGGAGATGAATTAATGCTTTCTGGTATCAATGGAGCAATGTGGGATCACAGGATGGGCTAAGGTATGCAGGAACAGCAGTCTAACATTAGACCTCCTGATCATCAGTGGGCACACACAGTAAGCTTCCTGTGGATGTTATCACAAAAATGAGTTTAGCATAGAAATGAGGGCAATTTAAGTGGTGATTTTGTATATTTAATTGAGGTAATCAATCATGTATTGTAGGGAATGCCATTTATCTCCAYTGCATATGCCTTATAGTTAAGTAACACAAGTTCATGAAAAATCTTGGGAGAGCAAGAAGTTTTCTTCCTTGTGTCATAAGGTTTCTCAAGAGTGATCTATTGCTTGAGTATGAGTTTTGATCATTTTTCTCCCTCCATGGAGGTTGTTCTTGCTTTCATTACTGAAGCTCAAGAGYCATAAATTGTGATGGCTAAGGGGTAGGCTCCTGTGAGTTGAGATTTTTCCATTAATTTTTGTAGTGTGGTTAACTGTCTTTGGTTGTAAACCAAAGATAATGGTCTTKTCCTCATACCTGAGAGTTTATTTTCCACATTTCACTGAAACACGGAGGCTATTGCCTGCCATTCTTACTGGACAGAAATAAACTGGGCTGACTTCTTCATTTCCCTAAAGTTTCCTTTAGTTTCCCTTATACTAACGCAGAAAGAATAACACAGTGGATCAATAATTAATTAAGAAGCAGGGGAGGGACCTGTGGTTTGGGGTTTTGGTTTTGGCTTTTTTTCATAGGTATAATTATTAATTTTGTTTGTGGTATAAGGACCAAATCTGGACAGTAGCATTAATGCTTGATAATTTTTTTGTTTGACAGCTGGATGGTGCTGTTGTACAACAGACTGAAAACAGAAGCACTCCACCCACTACTGTCTCTTTTGAGCTTTTTTAGTCTCTTCCCACAGAAGTAGCAGAATTCATGCCRTAGAAAGGAAAGATTGATCCTGTCTCTACTCTGTAAACAGAAGAGGACAAGAGTCTAAATAATTGCTGGGAAATTGGAGGTTTCTGGGCAGCCTGAAAAGCTTTGGAATATGGTCCTTGAAAGAATTTTTCAGTGTAGTCATTGAGCTGCACTGAGCAGCAGCTACAGGTTCTCTCCCAGAGCCCTATTCCTAGGTGAATATCCTGACTCCCATCTGTGTATTTTTTTGCCATATCTATTTTCCTGCTACCCTACAGWGTAAGGCCTTTGTCTGGCTCAGTTTTCTGCTGCCACGGTTAGGATGAGTGTATGCTCTTGAAGATGTTAGTTCAGAACTAAGTTCACAGAATTGTAGAATGTGCTGGGTTGGAAGGGATCCACAAGGATCATCAAATCCAAGATGTCTAGCTCTTTTGTATTTAGCTTTTGAAAGGCAGGGAATTGCATTACTGCAGCTCTGAGTCTTTCATGGTCTTGTAATGAAACTTTTGCACTCAAGCGAYCATGAACATGGCAGATGAGGTTTTGCTAAAACTTTTGCAGGACTGGTAGGATGAATTTATAGTATAAAACGTTATTCTGCTCTAATGCATTTGGAGACAGCCCTTAAATCATGTTTAAAGTATCTGCATCTTTAAAGTTGGTCTTCCAAAATATTCATGAAAGTAATTCTAGTGAAAAAATTGGAAAAATAGTACACTATTGCAAACTTTTGCTTTCTCGGAAGGATCTGAGGCAACTGGAAGAAATAGTTCTCTAAGTATACAGCAGTAAAAAATAAGGAAACAAGCAGACTACTTCAGAATTTTTAGATTTTTATTGCAGCATATYTGATAGGAAGAAAAGAGGGAAGTACTGCATTTGTATTAACTAAATGCAGTTAAATCATTAAATTAAAACTTTATTGTTAACAATATGGTGCTGTATGTAGTAACTGAAACCATTAGATTGTGAATAAGTTATTTTCCTTTATCCTTTAGGTGTCTACCTCGATGGCTCCTATGTCAAAACCCTTTTTTGAGGATTTCCAGAACCATTCTTCCAATCATTTCAGACTTACAAAGTCCCACTACCCTTGAGCTACCTCTTTACCTATTTTACTTCAATAAACTGCTGCGCACTGCAAGCACTTCCTGATAGCCAGTGACTTTGGCAGAACACAACAGAATTTGGCATAGAACAAAATTGATCTAGTGTCTATCAAAATTGTAACAAGGTGATGCGTAATGATGAAAAACATTATACTCAAGATAGAAATGAGGTATTGACAGAATATACTAAAAGCACAATTCATAGCTGTAAGACAAATTTACACTAATAGACATAGGGGCCATCAGCTAAAGCTTGCCTTTGAAAAGTCTAAACATTTTTAATTAATGATAAAATTTTGCAATTGTTTTGGCAAAAAAAACATATATTTTTTTCAGTGTTTTCTTAGAAATAGCCTGTTGGTAGTATTTTGTTACCGTTGTCACACATGAATCTCAAGAATTTTTCTTTCCCTGAAACATGGATCCCTGAGCAGTCCTTGGCTGCAGAGTTGCATGCAACTGTTGAAGTGATCAGTGAATGTAACAAGTAGGGTGACATTTCTCCTTTTTTGTTAAATAGTTGAATTAAATGAAGTTGCTGCATTTGAATATGTTGGTCMCACAGTGCTTGCTTCAATCTAGAAGCTGCAAAAGGAGGAGTGAGGGTAAATCTTTAAGTAGGGGGTACGCTACGAATTTACCATATCTTGCTGCATCAGTTTTGAGTGCTTTCTGGCTCTATTTTTCCTAATGCTGMATGGATTTTATTGGATATTACTGATAATCTAAGAATTGTGTGGTTTTGGTATTCATCTGTGTGACAGGTAAACTAATGCAGTTCTAAATTAAAGGTGACAGTTCAAGATGTTGGAAAAACTCCTTTGACTCTCAGATTTAAAATGAACAGGCCTTAGGGATCTACACCTGTTGGCTGTTGTGATATTTGGACGTCTAGAGTCTGCGGATGACAGACACTTTGATACCAGAAGTCCTTGCTGCTTCATGTTCTGCTTTTCATYTTGGTGCTGACAGTACTGATGAGTCTGCTTGTTTGTACCTGAGCTCTGCTTGGATTTATGGAATAAATATTTTGCTCCCATCAGCCTTGGGGATTGACTGTGAGTCTGCTAGAGTGTGGGTAAGTAGAAGGAAACTTATTTTTCTGAAAGGTGTTGCTTGGTCATCTTTGCAGTCATTCCCTTTAACTGCCCTTCCATGTCCCTTCTTCCTCCCTCCRGCTGGTCCCTCTGGGTGAACCCCAGCATCAGTGCTAGTACACACCTCTAGCCTGGGGCACATATCCAGCTTCAAAATAGCAAAGGGAAAATGGGGTGACCATTGCTTTTGAGTCCAGCTGGACCCCTGTGCACCTCTCTGTGGAGCTGCAGCCACCCCTRTATCCCTGGGCTGGATGGAACAATGTAGGGTGTGTGAGTAAGCAGCAAAATACAGGAAGCAAGTGCTGAAGCCACAGCTGCTGTCACAAGCCAAAAAAGGCTTTCTGTGCTTGAAAAAGGGCTTAGCTATTCAAAGCTGTAAGCACACAAGGGCCRTGATTCTTAAACTCCGAGCTCAGTAAGATTGAGTCCATCTGTTCCCCTGGCACTACCCTGTTCACCATCAAACCCTGTTTCCTGAGTGCCACATCTCCACATCTTTCCAAKARYTSCAGGAATKGTGACTCCACCACTCCCTTGAGCAACCTGGTCCAGTGGTTGACCACCCTTTTGGTGAAGAAAATTTGTCTAGTGTCTAATCTTAACCTCCCCTGGCAAAACGTGGGCCATTTCCTCTTATCCTGTTACTTGGGAGAAGAGGCTGACYCTCAGCTCATYACAAGCTCCTTTCAGGCAGTTGCAGAGAGCAATGAGGTCCCCTACTGARCCTTCTTTTCTCCAGGCTAAACAGCCCCTGTTCCCTCAGCTGCTTCTCATTAAATTTGTACTCTAGACCTTTCTTGAAGAATGTCTAGCCTTCCTGGACTCCTTTGCCCTTCAGGACTGCTTCCAAAGAGATCCTGTCAACCCAAAATCTGTCCACTAGGTGTCTAGTTGGCAGTTCTGACACACCTACCCTCTACCCCTCCACCTGCTCCCTTCTCTGAGARCCAAAAGTTCATTTCATGATTGCATGCCCTGAGTGGTTTCCAACAGTCTTTTTCTGCTCACAAGCTAGGGTGCCTTCTGTAGTTGGCTCCTTCACCAGCTGCATCAGGAAGTTTTCTTCCACGCTCCAGGAACTTCATGGATTGTTTTCTTTCTGCTRTGCTTTATGAGGTGGCAAGCAGCTAGAAGTAGATAGAACCTAGAAGGAGCCATGATCTCCTAGAACCTTCAGCTAGGCAGTTTAAATAGTTTTAAGTGTTCCCATCTTTTTCGTCCTAAATGTGATCACACTGCAATTAGGTGCTGCAGGCATAGATGTATGAGGAGCAGAAAACTGCTGAAAAGGCTCACTGGTCGGTTTTACTTACATTATAATACTCTGCATTAAATATTTTTTGAGTTTCTGCCACTTAAAATTTAATGTTCAAAACCTTGAGATTCAATCATATTAATAAATACTTGAACACGTCGGCTCCTTTAGGGTCTCTGTGACACAAAAGGAGTTTACAAAATGCTTTGGTTTTCTGTGCTGTAAAAAGATTGCCAGCCAGGAGCTGGTAGAAAGCATCAGTATCTCCTGGTCTCCTCCAGTATGGCAGCTGCAGATCAGCCTGCTGGAAAAGCTGTTGTTTGCAAACAGCTGGATGTTTGCAAACAGGCAGCTGCTCCTTGAGTCAGGGAAATCTCATTCTCTGACCCAAATGGGTCCAGATCATCCCAATTTTGTACAGGTCTGAAAATGCAGGCTGGTAATTCTTGATTGTGCTGGTGAGGTCATTTGTTGCTGATTATTGTTCCCAATTTGCCTCTGTAAAACCCCAAGAAGCTCTCACTATTTCTAAAATCAGAGCAATTTGCTAATTTAAAATGTTAGTTGATTAATTTTTGTTCACATCCTCTACTGGGTCTAGAATTGCTGTTCACTTGTAGAGAATGACTTTTTGYGCAAGCTTTTCCTTGTGATTTATTTCCAGTTCAGCTTTCCCATTGCTAGATTCTGCACCCACCCAAGAGGAATAACATTTGCTGTTCAGTAAAGGATTAATACCCTTGATGAGTTGTGTCTGACACAGGAGGTTCACAGATGTTCTTGCACAAGCCTTTAAAATGACATTCAAYATGTGGCATTGCAGGAACATATTCAGCAAATCTTAGGTAAGGAAATTGCCTTTATAAACCTCTTCTTTGAGCTAGATGGAGCCAAATTGGGTACTTTGCCACGAAATTGATGTTTATTAGTGCAATATAATTTGTTGCTTACAAAGCTCTCTGGTTCAGGCAGTGTCTGTGAGGGGAAGGCACGGTGGCTTTGGGAGGTTTCCCGCTGGAAAGGGGTGGCTCTGCTGGGAGCACAGCGCACTTGCTGCAGAGATTCTCCTCCTCTGGGTCCTTAAGGAAGGGATCGACACTGTGGTACACAACCCTCCCCTGAGGCTCCAAATAAAATTATCATTTGATATGAAAACTAAGGAAGGGTGAGCTCTTTGGTAGCTGGTTTCCTGCTTTTCATTTCATCAGCAATAAACACCTGAGAGGGGCTGAAGTAGGAAATTATCACACCACCAGAAGGCATCATAGGACTTTGCTTCCAGTCTCACAGTAATTTTTGGGTTTTCTAACAAGGGAACCATTCACTGTCCTAAATTCACATCCGTAAACCCTTTTGTGGGTAGTGAATGTGTTGGCATATATGCAGTGTTCTTTTAAAAGAAGTCCATATTCAATTTAAACATCTCTCTCTGTCCCCAAGAACCACAGAAGTTGACCATGTTTTATAATTGTGATTTCTGCAAAGAGAAATGATTGCAGAAAAAAGACGTTTTTCTTTTGCTGGAAGTTGCCTCCCAGTGTCTTTCTCTGCTGGAAGATGTGTGTGGTATGTGGGACATGCTTTTCTTCACAGTGGATCTTGGATTAGACATGTGCTTTGGATTTTGCCCAACAGGTAGCCTGTCAGGTAGCTCACAGATAGTGTTGACTCCCACARTATTTATCCAAATAACTGTAAAATYACTTATTCAAAGAAACAAAATAAAGGTCATAGCCTTTCCCACCTCAACCCCTTATTCCAATAGCTGAAATAGGGACATCTAATACTGGTTTGCCAGATTATTTCATGTAASGTCATGAAAGGTTCTACCTAACAAAACAGAGTATTCAGCATATGCTGGGTAATGTAGTAAGTGTARAAGTAATAAAGTGATATCATGGATGGTGAAACACAGGGCTTTTGGATGCCTCACTTAGAGAAAAGCCATGCTAACTACCTGCCTTTATAGTAAAATACAAAATTGTCATTCTGACAGCCTGCTAAGCTCTGTTTGACAGTGGGAGAGTGCTACCTACCCAGAAAGAGCAGGACAATAGGAAAGTTYCTGTACTACAAGTAAGGGTAATATAAACAAAGTTTTCTTCCTATACATTTCTTAAAGAAATGTGATATTTATGCAGTTCATATACCAGGACAAGACTTGTCTTCCTAAGAGGTACTACAAAACCCTAATTCTTGAGAGAGAAAAAGAAAGTGTCTGGCGGTAGCTCAGTGCTTCTTATGTATCTGCCATGAATTATGCCCTGCTATGGAGGATGGCTAAGATTAAATTAACCACAAGCAGAAAAAGAACTTCTRAATGGTTCACAAAGGCCATATTCTACCAACCGGAAAAAAACCCAGAAAAACAAAATATACAACTAATGGCAGATAATGGCATTTCCACATTGGCCATCTGTAACCCTATTATGAAGACAGGTAGTTTCCCAGGTAAACCTATACCAATAACTTCATTGTTCAAACTTCTAGGCCTCATTTTGCTAAAAAAAAAACAACAAAACAAACAGCCCAAAAAGCTAGAAATATAATTTTTCCTGTCTTTAAGACCTGTTTAAAATATTTGGATGTTATTGAGCTAAGTATCTTCTGTGGGGATAATTAAAGCAAGTAGAGAATGGAAAAAAAAGAATATTTGAGAGTATTTGCAGACTTTTCATATATAATAAATATGTTTTTATCTTTAAAAAATCCTCTAGAAGAGGATTGTTATTACCAATGTAAAATATGGATTTTTTTTTTTTAGAAGTGGAGACCTAGGCCAGAGAAGTTCATGTGTATCTGTAGTACTGAAGTTTCCAAATCAGCAAATGGCAAAGTCTGGAGCTTCAATCGCTGATATGTTCCATTAGAGTGATGGATGGGGAACACTGCAACCTGTTCCCTATTTCTTGTAGATCAGGGGCATCTCCTCAGGATTCTTGYAGTCACAAACCCATGCCCACACATTACGAGTTTCAGACAAGCTTTGTCACAATGGAAATCTGTGATTTTAAGCGGTTTCTTYCCCCTGTTGCCCTCTAGATATGTCTCAGTCCATACTCATAGTGCAGAAATGCCCAACCACTTGATATATCTTAAATTCTTAAAACCTGTAAATGTGCATGTCCCATTCCTCATGTTCTTACATCTTAATCCAAGTTCCTCAAGAACCTGCACCAACATGCTAAATTCAACCCCTTCCTCCCGGAGAAGTTAGTGCAAAAAAAGAAAATATGGCAATATTTTGTCTCTACTCATGTTCCCTTACAGAAACAGCTTTTTTTGGGAACCTGGAGCCTAGTTCTAATCCAGTTTTCTTGTCCTGGGATAAACCCAAAATTTGTCTTTGAGAAAACAAATATGTCCACTCTATTCACCTCAACCCTTGATGGCAGAAGCTGTTTTCCACCCAGGCTGCATGATCAGAGTGGAAGTGCACTGKGGAAATTACAGATTAAAGTGATTACTGAGACTTTTTTTGACTCTAGCCAAGTGTTYTAGAGCATTACAGTCTGTGAATTTGTTTTTCCTGCCCTGTGGGTTAATGAATAATCAAATGTGTACCTTTATCTTGCAAAGTTTGCTGTTTTAATTGTTCATTGCAGAAGGTGGAAAGCAACTATTTATTACCAGTTTCCTTCTTTTTTTTTAAGTGATACTGTGATTAGCAGACAAAACGCTGTAAGGTGAGGTAAGTTGAAGGGCTGAGCCATCTAGCAGATCACCATTGTCACATGAGAAGACTGTACTCCCTTTAACCCGTCCTATTGCCTAGGGACAGTTCATCTTCAACATTTCACCAGTTCTTCCTCTTGCTGGATCCTTCACTAGACTGCTCATGTTTGCTAACCAAGCAGCTTAAAGGGAAGAGCTTCTGTGTGGTTAGTGACTGGCCTTACATAATTTCACACTTAAATAAAATGATTGTGCAAGCACTGGGACAAGCGAGCCTTGTGAACAGAGCAGCATCTGCTTACAGATAACCATTTGTGGTTGCTGCCCTTCTGCTCAGTTGTGGACATTTAAGCCAAGTGACCTCCCACGTGAGCCTGGGTTATGACCAACCAAAGGGATGAATCAAGACTGCAACAGCTCACATCCTCTGTGGCTCACCAGAGAGACCTCTAACACCAAAAGACTCCAGTTGCATGACAGTGGGTTCAATTCCAATTTCCCCTTCTAATTGTTTAACAACAAAATTCTTMAAAAAAAAAAAAAGCCTGACTAACCAATCATGAGTATTGCTTCCTGTTTTCTGAAGCTAAACCCAGAACAACGGTTTGTGTAATGATGATGAACTGTTAAATAAAATTAAGTTTCCTTCCCCATGGACTTAATAATAAAAATTGTAAACAATATTTTGAAAACAAAGCTGCAAGCCTAYGGGCTGTCATTCCCAGATGGCATCAATTAACGAAGGAAGGTTTGTTGTGCTTCCCTTCCCCAGCTGTCCACCCCTCCCTGGGTTTTGCATGTGCTAGCTTTGGACAGGGATGACTCAGCTGCTGGTGAATCACCTGCTGAAATGCTGAAAGTGCTGGCTTGGCTGCAGTTCCTCAAGCAACAGTGAGCTGTCAAGCAGACTGGCAAGAGAATAGTCTTCTGCAGCTGGGAGAATTTTTGTGCTTGCACATTTTGATTTGCTGCTATTAGAGGTTGCACAGATATTACTGTGATTTCAAAAATTCTGTTGAGACTTTGCTTGCTAAAAAGCTTCCTTGTGCAACTGTTTACTCATGGCAGGGCTTTCACAGGCATTACTCAAAAGCTTTCTTTAAAAGACAACCAGTTGGTGATAGCAGAAATGGTGGTCAGGGATGTTTCACTGTTTTCCTGTTGGTGACATGAAAAATRAGGGACTATTCCAACCAGGGAGATTGTTCAAAAAAATATATGAGGTCTAGAAAAGCATCCTGCAATCTTGGTACTTCAAATTACTGTTTTCTGGATTGGTGGTGGTGGAAAAAGACAGAAGAAAAATGAAAAACCACATGGAAAGCTTTGCCAGGCTCTACATCCCCACAGGACTGCACATGYCCAACCAGCTTCTAGGGAGAAAAACATGGAAAACCTATTGTCACTATGTSGCAAGCCTAAATGTCTTTTACAAACAGAGATTGTTTGAGACATACAAMCCAATGTTACTTTACTACAGTAATTTTTAACTAATGTGATCAGTGGGCCTTTTTGACTATTTTATTCAGTACTGGTATCTTCTTCGCCTTAATAGTCAAAAATCACAGAATCTTTCAGGTTAGAAAAGACCTTTGAGGTCATTGTGTCCAACCTATGACCAAACACCACCGTATCAACTAGACCAYGGYACTGAGTGTCACATGGAATCTTTCCTTAAACACTGCCAGGGATGGTGATTCCACCACTTCCTTGGGCATTCCCTTCCATGTAATTCCATTACAGTGCTTAACAACCCTTCCTATGAAAAAAAGTTCCTCCTGATATTGCGCCTGAACTTCCCCTGGCACAGTTTAAGACTGTGTYCTCTCATCCYGTCATTTGTTACCTGGGAGAAGAGGYTGASTCCCTGCCTTGCAACAATCTCCTTTCAGGTAATTGCAGAGARTGATCAAGTGYCACCTGAGCCTTCTTTTCYTCAGGCTAAACAGCCCCAGCTCCCTCAGCYGCTCCTCATCAGATTTGTGCTTCAGTCYYTTCACCAGCTCTGTTGCYCTTCTTTGGAAATGCTCTAGAACCTCAATGTCCTTGTTGATTTGACAGGCCTAGAACTGAGCACAGGATTTCAGGTGTGGCCTCACCAGTGCCAAGTACAGGGGGACAATTATTTGTCCTGCTGGCCACACTATTGCTGGTACAAGCCAGGGTGCCACTGGCCTTCTTCACTACGGGGCATAGCTGGCTCATGTTCAGATGCTGTCRACCRGCACYTGCAGGTCATTTCCACTGGGCAGCTTTGCTGCCACTCCAGCCCAGCCTGTACAGGTAGTAGTAGTGTACTCTGTATAGTAGTAGTGTGTATCCAGCTGCCTGTTCTCAGGGACAGTAGCACCAGCTGCCCCTGCTGATAAGCAGACATTGTGAGCACATCATCCCCAAGCCACTCATGTGGCCCTAAACAAGAACCAGCAGTGTCATGGCTCCTGTTTRTCCTGTTTCTCTCTGACAGATATTTCCTATCATCATCTTTGTCAGCATCTTTTGAGCCAAAGCCCTCTTGCAAACCAATGGTTGCACAATGGTGGTTGAACTTGGAGCCAAAGAGGATTATTCGAAGTTATGTATCTTTGTAATTTCTCATTGTGGCAAAGCCATAGGGCTCATCACCTGGCAGGACCAAGGTAAACAAACAAGTCTGTTTGTATCAATCCTTATTTCTGGAACAGGTCCGATGTTTTCAACATTTTTGTGGGGGAAGATCCAAGGATGTGGCAGAATCCCAAAACGAGCCAGGTTTGCTCATATAATCTCTCAATAAGCCTTCAAATTAATCTTACGATAAACATATTGTTTGAAAAACAGGGCATTTCCTCACAGGCATTCCTTGACATGTTTTTCCATAAGTATTCCACATTAGTAGGATTATAAAATATTCCATTGTCTGGAATAACTGGTGCTTTTTGAGGTTCTTACAGCCAGAGGTAGTGTTCCAGAACATCACCTCATGCAGAGTGCAAATATCCAATTATCTGCAGAAAAGCAAATGCAACGGTGCACACAACTCTCCAAGTGCTGCCTGCTCAAATCCCATTCCAGCTTCAGTGGAAAGTCACTGCTAAGATGTTTGTGTTTAGTTGCATGACAGCATACAAATATCTTAGATACAATTTTTATCATCAGTACTGTGATTTGCCTTTTTTGTCTTTCTACCTCAATTTCTTTTCAAACAGTCATCCACTTTAGTGTTGTCAGTCTCCATACCACTGAAGCTATTTACCTTTATGTTAACTGTAATCTAAATTTAGGCATAATTTATGTGTAAGTTTATAGGTATTATCTTTTTCTCCTAAGACAATTACTTTTGTTAAGAGGGATCTTCTTAAGGGAATATAGCCCATTTACAACCAATCCATTTTGCTAATCATTAAAAATATCTAAGGTAACAATGGTCAATTTATAGCAGTCCTTTCTCTATGTAGACAAAATACAAAGGTTCTTAAAATTTTCCAGCCAAGACTCCTTACAGTCCAACTAGGGAGTGGCAATAGGATGAAAGCCAAGGAATTTCCAGAAATCGTGAAGTGCTACTAAGTCATTACTGACGCAGTGCCATGACTATTTGCTTGATGAAAGATGCAGGGCCATTCTGCCCCTAATTAGCAGATATTATCAATGCATCCCAACAAAAGTAAAAAATTCGTGCTTGCTTACAGTGGGGAAAGAAAAAGGGTACTTGCTTCCCCATTCAGGAGCAAACACAACCCTTCAGTGCTCTCTGACCTCAGTCTCTGGAAAAGACTATTTTAGCTGCCACATTTTCTAAGTCCCTTCCTCAACTCAAGTCATTTTTCATTTAGATTATATTTGGTTTACAGTTTAAAAGATTAATAGGTCTGCTGATGTGAAAATATCCTTTTAAAATATTKGTAAGTTTATAAAATCTGGAGAGCAGTCCTGTGGCAGAATGTCTCCCAAAACAGATTTAATGGAATACACAGGCGTGAAGCCCTAATGAACACTGAACTTCATTGGCTACCACACAAGCTCTAATGGTTTACATGTAGGAAACATAAGAATGGACATTGTAGATTTCCTCATGGTGATTTCCTGGATTTTAAAGGGGCAAGATCATGTGCTTCAAAATAGTTAAGAGAATTTGTATTTGGTTGTAAAGGCCTAATTTATTGCTCTATTATATCTCCTTCAAAATCCTCAGACAAGGAATTGGTTTGAACCCTGAATTTCTCTCTTAACTTATTCTCTTGATCCACTTGGACTTTTACTGCTTCTTTCTGGATTTTAAGAGAATACTATTAAAAAGAAAACAAACAAACAAATCAATCTATAACTCAGGTGGAGAACATGGATGGATATTCATGGTATGTCTTTGTGGCTTTGTCTGCTGTAATACAATAAACCAAAAAAGCATATACATATATATACAAGAGAATACAGGACAATGGAAATAATGCAACAGCTCTTTCTGTGGATGTGAAAAATCCATTGTTTCTGTGCCATGTTCTGAAAAAATAATGTTAAAAAGGCTAGGCTTGTGGCTTGGTGAATAARAATAAAAGCTGTGAATATGCCACCATCTCCTCAGTCTGGATTCTTAGCAGCCAGGGTGCTTCCCTATGAAATAACTGCTATTTTGAAAGAGATTATTTAATCCGACAGGGAAAGCATTGCACAGGCAAGTCACTGGCTTCAGRTATAGATCTCTTCAGATAAAGAAGCTACAGCATCCCAAATGGCAAAAATGAGTTGAAAAGACTTTGAAAAGGGCATAAGCTTGGAAAACTTCCTCTTTGTACCTGCAGAGTCCAAACAAAATCTAAACATTATACTTCATATATATATAATTGTAGTGTATATATATATAATATATATATATGTATGTTTATATATGTCCAATATTCCAATATTCCACTTTCCCAAAGTGTTTATCCCCTTTGCAAAACACTTTGTTTGTAAGACACTATGCTAACCTATCCCTGATTTAGGTCAGGAAATTCTCTAGAACACTAGAAACAGGTCCAGCCTCCAAGAATCCTGTGGAGCAAAAGGAAGTCTTCTGGTACTTCCCTCAAGGAGACCATGTACCAACTAATTATTCATCAACAATATCACCAATATCATCCTTCCCTCTTTTCTTGCACTCTCCACATRTTTAGTGGACTCCCATTTGAACTGGTGGATAAAATTTCCTCACTTTTTTCACCCTCCTCCAGTCTTCTGCTTTAAGGGGGTTTTCCACTTTTGATAYTGTAGTTCTTTTCCAACAAATGTAGCTGCCTCTCTCCAAATCTAGGATAAAGCAGGTGTCAGGATATTATTTGTCGAATGTGAGGTGTTTTTTTAAGCACTCTCTCCCCTTTGAATGGGAGCTGAAAACCTGACCCATTTTACATGGGCAGAGTTACAATCACACACGAAGGTATTTGGTTTTTTTTTTTTAAATTTTCTGAATGCTAAGGACTAATCTATAGTCCCTAAAATGTTGTTATAAATGTCATTGCAGATAAAATKATCTGCATCTAAAAGCATGAAAGAGGGCAGTCTGACATTTCATTGTCAATGTGGAAAAAAAAAAAAAAAGTTGAATAAACTAGTTTCATAGCTGTGTTCYAAATCCTTGGCTCAGAAGCAAGGTTGGAAACAGATTTCTGCCTCTTGCTGCTGGTGCAGATAATTTCTACAAGCAGGCTCTGATTGCTTCAAGTATTTTTTATTTTCCTTTTGGTGGAATTAACTTGGTATTCCTTGTTTTAGAAAATTTTAACAGAGAAATTTCAAGAATGCACCTGGTCAATTACTCCCTCCTCTGTTAAAGATTGACTCAATACCAGAGGGTGGAAATCACGTACTTCCTGCAGCAAACACTTCAATCAAGCACCTCACCTGGCTATTTTGGTGATATTTGCTCCCTCTGGATAAAACACCTTTTACAGATGTGATTACTTGGAATGACAGCTCTCTCTTAATTTGTTAGAAGCTCCCCAAAGCACAGGTATGACATTCTGCAATAACTGCAGCATGATTCAAATCAGTTTTGTAACTTTGTTAGCCATGCATGGTGCATTGTGTGAATGTGCTTCCGGGTTAACCATTACCATGCCAGAAATATGCAGACAGACCAATAAATAATGCAAAGCTTGTTTTCTAGAATTTATATAGAGATATATTCATGTTATCCATGTTAACCTTCCAACAAGAATTCTYATTTCTGGAGAASAATCATTAAARCCCACRTGCTCAACAGATTCCTCAGCTCTCMTMTATCWYCTTGCAYTAATCTCTGAGCAAGCTGCCTTTACCACAACACAGTTAATAAAAGTGATGCAGATACTTGCCCAGGGGGTCTGCACATCACCCAGGTTGCATAGCCTAGATCAKGGCACCTTCTAGGCATGAAATTTATGATGCCAAACTTGTTCAGCAAGAATCTGTTTTTTTGCTGTTGGCTGCTTGTGCTGACAGGGTTTTTGCYGCTGCTTGTGTTCTGGCTCTGTTGATTCCTCTTTCTGTGCCAAAGCCAGGAATGTGCTGCTGGACCCCAAGATCTGGAGAGGTGGAAGTGTCACAATGTCTTAGGGTTCTTYCCTCCTGGGCAGGGATTCTGGAACACTACTCCACTACAAGTCCTGCAGAACCACATTTCCTTAGATATAGTTATTCATGACCTTGGATTAGGATGAAATCTCTCAACACAGCTACAACAAGAATCAAAGTTTGTCTTAATCAAGCAGTAATTACCCAGCAGACCCAATACCACAGGGCACCTTGGCACAGAACTGCCTTTGTCATACCCTTCTCTGTCCCAATCCTGAGCATGGTCATCTCCCTAGTGTGAATATTTGCAACRGCAAGGGAAGGTGTGACTTTTTCCACCTCTCTTCCCGAGAGAGCTMTGTTTTCCTCAGCCATAGGCTATCTGCATAACTTCAGCCTGTGAGCTTGGTGGCTTTGGCAGAGAAAATATCTGTCAAGCTGGAGACACCTAGGACTAGAGAGAAAGCATGTCACAGAGTGAGTAGACAAAAGTCCCTGCTTGTAGTGCTCCCCCACCTATTGATGCATTAATAAATTTTAAATGCYACCTGAGAGACAGTAATCCTGCATTTTCCTAGAATATTTGATAAYCCAAAAATGGGTAGGTCCAAACCCATTTCTTCTGATAGTCACAGCAAAGAAAAAGACAGTGAGAGAAGCTATTTTGTTAAAATGCTTGTTTTACACAGCCCATGGTTGAACAACTGATTAGCCAAGCACAAAGTCCACACCAGTGTCTTCAGAAGATCAGCTGCCCCTAGGAAAGTTACCAGAGAAGAGGTACCTGCTTGGTTCCTTCTTGAAATGAAACCAGACCACCATAACCCCAACTTCTAAGCAGATGCATATAGCTCCTGGATATGATTTCCAGATTCATAAAATAAGTAATAACGGAGCCCTATCTCAGCTGCTGAGTTTTTTGTTTGTTTTTCTCCTTGTTCAGAGRGTCAAGTTAATTTTTCTTGGCGCTATGTTCTCCATGTTTATRTGCATTAGTGGACAGCAAGATTTCTGCTACCACAGGAAGACAAACTCACATAGAGAAAAGAAATACAGCAGGCAACAAAATACCATGGATTGCCTTTGAATCACTGTATCAGTGACTGTTACACCAATGCAGCCATCCCAGTCAAATTTGGGAGAGTCAGTGTTGTTAAGAGACTGTTTAAAATTTAAAGCAATGGCCATGAAACCAACCATTCTTTTGTGGGAGGTGCTTGATGTATCATCCAGCAGTCCTGGGCTCTTGTCAGACATCATACGGACACAACTTTTCGAGTTCTGTCTTGTTGTTTGGGTGTCACAGTGATYGTTCCATGAGTTTTCTTGCCAAGGGCAGAAGGAAAGAGTTGTTTTTGGCATCAGGAAAGTAATCAGTCAAGATCATTGTTACGCTGGAAGTAAGCCATCTTTAATCTCAAGAGCTTCATATATCACTTGAAGATTCAAACATTTGCTCCATGCAACCTCGTGAACACAGGGGAAGGATGTGTGCTGTTTGACCTCCAGGATACAACTCCAMTTATCTGTCATGCCATCATAGATGTGGGAGATAAAAACCACCACAGGAAAGACTATTGACCTCCAGGCACATGGTGTAAGTTAACAGGGACCACACTATTCAAAGTGGTAGCAGCACATTTACATAAAAGCAGGATTTGTGTACTCCTACTAGGGCAGCTAGCAAGCAGGGATTTTCTAGTGAAGCCRTGTATGACAAATTATGCATGCTCAATCTAGTACAGAACTTGGTCTCYAAAAGATATGAACATACTAGAGTGAGTCCAGTGAAGGGCTGCAAAGATAATTGAGATCAGGCTGCACCTGATAATAAAGATACTGGAGCAGTGTCAAACAAGGAGAGGTTGTGACTGCCAGGACTGCTTAGTCTAGAGAAAAGGCTTGGGCCCAATGTGTAAAGTACTTAAAAAGGAAGGTGTAAAGCACAGACCGAGACTGTTAGTGTTGTCTTCTGAAAGGACATGAAAAAAGAGTACATTCAATTTAAAGATACTTTTCATTTGTTTGTTTTTAAACAGAGCATGAATAAACACTACAACAGGTTACCTAGAGAGGTTGTAAAGTTTCCAACCTTAGAGATATACAAAACTTAACTGAACACAAGTCCTTTCCAAGCTCAGTTATTCTGTGAAGTAGTAAAATCCTTTAGAGATATATTTCTCTGGCACAGATTATTAGTTGAAATCCTCCTAGTAGAGTGACAAATATGAACCTGCCTAGAATCCCCAAATCCCACTGCCAGACTCACTGCTTCTAATTTCACTCAGCAGCACATGTTCAGAAATAAATGAAAAATGAAAAGMTATTTGCTCTCACTAGCACTGGAGTTTGATACTCTTACTGTTCATATACATAGCTCACTTCTCTCCTCTTTAGCTCCATAACTCTGCGTATCTTGTACTTCATAGCCAGGAGGGAAAAGTATGCTCTGTTAGTACAAAAAGGTGAGGAGGCTGAAGACAGAGATACCACATAGTTAGTAGTGGAAGAATTTGTGAACAGTGCAATGTCTGTATGTGACAATGTGCAGTCCAATCTCYTTTTTAATTGGTAACTTTTGTTTCCTGGGGTGTAGTGTAAAATTATTAAAAGTTTTGAAGTAGAAAAGCTGCAGACCTGAAAGGTGAGTGAGACAAATCTCTTCTTYACCAGGCAGAATTCTAGCTCTCATTAWTCCATCATAAAGGTAAGGTGATTTATRRCACRCTTATTTTACTCAGAGTTTCTTGCTCATCAGTAGTAAAGTGATTCTACATAAACTTTTATCTGCTAGTAAACCTCACTAACTGCATAGACAAGGGAAATGAAGGTAGCTTCTAGGCCATCATGTGATGAAAAAAAAACACCATTAAAAAAGTGACCCTTTTCTCCATACTGTTTCAATTGCTGTACTAATTGCTAGCAGAGTACTGCGACATGAGGTGGACTTAGGCAGCATGTACCYAAGTGACATACACAAACTTCCTTTTTCTTATTTTGGACAAGAAGTCAAGGTGACTTCCAGCTTTCTAAGCAYCCATTGTCAAAAAGGGCAATGCCTCTTCAGCTCAAAATAAATGATTCTAAGAGTAAAGGGAAAGTAAAACAAGTCTCTGTAGACACAAGAAAACTTGTCACCCAACTCAGAGAAGCAAAACATGATGCTGTTACTTGAACAATGGCTGTAATGATACCATTCACTTCTACCAGCATCATTCCTTTCTGAAATAATCGCAAGGGAAACCCCTCTTATACAATACAACACCCTTGCTTTTAGTAGCTCATTGTCTTAMTTGACAAGACATTGGATAGTCCACATAGACTGGCAGTCTTATGCTTTATAAATACAAGTTTATTCTTCTTAGGAGATGACAATTTAAAACAGTTCTTGAAACTGATAGCACTTAGAAGATASAAAGACTTCTGTTACAAATTTGCAGTCATTATATTATCTTTTAAAATAAAATATGCACAAAGTAGATGAGCAGCACAAATGCATAATTTACACGTCTTTCCCTGTCCCCCCAACATACAGTCACCTGTGAGCTGAGAGATCACACTTCCAAAAATTAATAAATGTGATTGTTTTTTTCACCAACACAGTGAATATTTTGATCTCATAAAACTTTCTTTTGTGAAAGTTAGAACCTGTTATTTGAGGAAATTTTTTAATTCCTCAGCTTACCAGGGAATGGTAATGCCACCAGCAGTACAGCGCATCATCAAGGTCCATTGAATGGCAGCAAGCAGTAAGGTCCACGACAGGCTTTTCTGGCTAAAGAAACATGTGGTTTCTGGGTCCCTTTTTCCCCCTGAAGTTGCTGATTATTAGTTTGTRAAGCAGGATCATATTTAAGGCATTATAAACAGACATAATCTAAGCAACTAAATTCAATGAACATATTTTCATAATGAGGTGAAAGAAAAGAGTTCACTGCATTAAAAAAATAGTTCAGATGAAAGCTGTTGACTAAGAACCAATTAAAAAGCAACTTTTTGAAATCTTGTTMCTAATGAGAAATGAGGCACCCGAAGTTCACAGCTGCTAGAGAAGCAAACCTTTTTCACCACCACCTTTTACAATGTCCACTTTAGAGTTGCTGGTCCCT
Organism: Malurus melanocephalus; assembly: GCF_030028575.1. NCBI lineage: Eukaryota > Metazoa > Chordata > Aves > Passeriformes > Maluridae > Malurus > Malurus melanocephalus. Next base: position 66,090 of record NW_026623301.1, on the reverse strand, counting down.
GAATTTTGTGCTTTTTCATTCCTTCCTTGATCGACCTTTGAAGTTGCTCATGGCATCATGGGCTCCAAAGTATTCCAGAAGAAGAACAGCTGCTTTCACTGGTAGGAAGCTGTAAGGTAGGGACATTGAGGAAGAAGATAAAAAGGAACACACAGAGAGAAAAGTTGTGCAGTTTTATCACAGAATTAGTTTTACCTGGTTAATGCTGGCAAAGGCAATATACTCTCTAGACTATAGACCCACTATTCCCCTCAAAATATCCTTTACACTCATTTGGMAGCCTGAGTTATTAGACAGATCAGCATTCCAACCTATTGCAAGAGTCAAAAGTGTCCTAATGCTGGAGCAATGCACCAGGTAGGTGCTGGCTTTACAGCTGGACTCARTGATCTTAGAGGTCTTTGCCAACCAATAATTCTCTGATATACAGTTATAGAGAAGCAGACCCAGTGTCTGCAGCCCACAGTAAAACTGCACCCCAATGGAGTCAGCAAGGCACAGTGAGACATTTCTATCATTGTTCTGTGGCCTAAGGGCAGACTGAACCCACAGCAACAAACAAATGAAAAGCCCTTCAAAAATGCRCAGAACTTAATGAAAATTCACACCAACAAGTGGAAGCCTCGTTTGCACTTTTAATCAAACACATAGYTGAAATATCCCTGGAGAGAAAAGAGAAAGAAGAAAAGAAGGAAAGTCATAACTTACCTTTTCAAATAGAACAAAAAATAAAGGACGCGTGGTATTATCAAAACCTCTTGGTTTTTCCGTATRGCAGCGATTATCCTATCAGCCACATACTCTGGTTCCAGCATGGGAAGCACACGTGGCCACCTGAAAAAGGAAATATTAAATGCCATAATAAAAATTGCTTTGGATTCGTATTTTATTCCAAAAAGGTCKCAATTTACAGTTATTCAACTAAAAAAGGAAATAAATACCACAAGTCCTACGAACAACAGAATCTCCATTATGTCAGAGTAAGTGGACACTGTTATTATCCCTCTGTATGACCTCTCACAAGACAAACCAGGGTCCTCATATTAAGACACACCTGGCTTTTATCTGGCYCCTGAATTTTGTCATTATACACGCATGCTGAGCAAAGCTATGCCACCAGTGTCAGGAGAAGAATGGGGCTTTAGAAACCAGAGAGGACAACTGGAGCATTTGGCTTCTGCAGAGGAAAGGACACCAATTATGTTTCACATTTGAGCTAAATGAGTAGTAAAGTATCCAGGCCTTTGGGCTGCCCAGTCACTGGACAGCACTGTTAACACCCATCTGAAGCCCTAAAAATAACACAAGCAGAAAAAAGCCTGGCTCATTATTTTCATAAAAGAAATAGGGGTTTGTAACATGCTAAACATGCAACTTGCATAAAAACCTCACAAGAGTTTACTCACCTGGTTTTGGCACCATCAAACATTCCYGTGTTTATGAAGAAAGGACACACAATTGTGGTTTTGACACCGCTCCTTCTCATACTTTTCAATTCCATATCAATTGACTCCGCAAAACCAAATGCTGCAAACTTACTTGCACAGTAATCTGCAAAATAAAAYATTAATAGCAGTTAAATATTTTAATTTATAAATTAAACTTTACTGTCCAATACTAAACCACTTCACAACAGAATGGTTTTCAGGATTAGGTTAAAATTTACCTTTAATGTGATTTATTCCTTTACTTTCCTCTYCTAAATCAACTGTTGTTCTGGACTGGCAGACAGAGGGTTTTTCAAGACATCCCTGCCACAACTTTTCCACTCCACACAACAATGATAAATAAAATTATCTTTTCATACCAGACCTTATCTTTAAATCCATGCACTCGCTTCTTATGAATCAAACTCACATTTTCAAAACTGTCTAATGTGGTTTCAACTTGAAACTCAATTTGTCCTCATTATCACTCCTTTGGAGCTAGATTTCTTTTTCTGCTATGTCACCTTATTTCATTTTCCTCCCCCTTTGTATACATTTACAGAAATGCCTTCTGAGTTTTCTCTAAATCTAAAGTGGCCTCTYCCCTGTCACAAACAGCAAGTTAACTTTAACAACACTGAGGTTCTTAATTTCCAAAGTTCTATATGGCTTCTAGATCCTCTAACTATCTTGACAGAAAAACCTGTTTCACAGCACTGCTGAGCTTCTGGAAAGCTCTTTGTAAGAAAATGGTTTACTTAAGTTCAGCTGCTTTGAAAGTGTGACTTTTTGCTTTACCTATAYGGGAAGATCAAGAAACTCAAAATCAGCTTGGGTTTTTTCCCCTCTGTGAATATTGATCGCAGATTGTAAATCAAACTAATTATCTCAATTAATATTAGCTTTAATACACTACCTGAAAGACTATTGATTCCACACAGTCCCGCAGAGCTTGCTATGCTAACCAAATGTCCACGATTGGAGGCAATCATTGCTGGGAGGAAGGCTTTGTAAGTCTGAAAAGTAAGTCAGAGTTGCAATTTAACATTTTACTGAGTAAGCTACATGCTATAGTATTTTGAAAGTGTTTGTTGGTTTTGGAGAAATTCTCCCTACAGTTTAAATAAGGTTTCTCCCTTCCATTACAGAAAGGATGTGTGTATGTATGTGGAACTTGTTTGAACTTTAACCTTCACTATTTACTGGTCCCAGCCCCACCAGCACTACCAAAGACAAAGATGGTAACTTGACAAAAGCCAAATATATAGTTTCAGCTAGTCATGAAGTTTATTTCAAAGGAGAATTAAGTGTTCACTGAAAATTTTGTAAAATGGCAAAGATTTGAATTTCATGTTTTCCTTCTATTAAATTCATTAAATATTTGTGATTGGATTTATTTCCAAATAAACTGAAACATGTTTGAATATTTTCTTTACAATTCATTATAACAGAAACACCATATAAGTGACATGTCTTGCTGGAATGAAGAAAAAGCACACGAGATTACTTAATTTGGACAAAAGCTCCACTTATTAAGAGCATTATCTGAACATGTGGTATTTCTTACTGGAACTATCATGACCACAGAAGAAACAGAACACTAACAGAAGAACTGAAGTAGAATTGAACACTTCTCTGTTACCAGGGCAGCAACTATTAGGGTGGGCCTGCTTCATGTCAATTAATGAGATTATATGACTAGCCCCAGAATTTAGCAGATGATATACTTCAGTCCTTAAGAGCATTTCTAAATGTGAAGTGCTTCCACCCTGCTTACACTAGAGGATCCCAAAGGATCCATTCTTCCACACTTTTTTTTTTTTTTTATTTTACAGACTCCCAGGCAAAGTAAGTAATTTGTTTCATAATTTCTGACTGAACTTCAAAAGAACTCTATATGCTTGTATGTTTTCCTCAATTCCAAAAGGAAAAATTAACACAGAAAACATGTTAAAAGGATGTTTTAGTATGTATATGCAAAATACAGGTATTACCCAGAAGTGTGCCATCGTGTTCACTTCCATGACTTTTTCTATGAGTGAATCTGGAGAATCAAGAAATCTCTTTCCAATTACAATACCAGCATTGTTGATTAGAATGCTAACATCACCAACTTCTCTTTTAACCTAAAACAAAAAACATTAAGATAGTGTGCAATAAATGCAAAACATTCTTTCCAAGTATTATATATGAAAAATTAACAGAAATATTACACATTCCAAATAAGTTGCACTCTTCTTATGGATCCAAACACCTTAGGTTCTGGCACATTCTCTCCTGATACCTTTTCAAAGCTTTCAACTGGATTTTCTTCAGTGATGTGGAGCCCAACAGCTCCACACAAGCTTCTGCTTTCAGCACCTCTGTTTCCAAGGACAACAGTTCCAGATAAATCTCGACTACACAGAGCTTAATTAATGCAACAAGTGTTTTGCTATCATAAACCCATCTTAAAACAAAAGAACAATTCTGAATTGAATTGAATAGAATCTGGTACACTCCACCCCAGAAAATAAGTTGGCTAAAAAATAATACCTATACATTCAATTCAGTAAGAGGAAGTATAGTTCTCATTTTAGCTCCAGACTGAGAACATTCATGAACACTCAGCTGAGAGAACAACAACAGGACAGCTGATAGCAAGATATTGTGTCAGCTCTCCAAAGGAGAATGAAAATATTTTATACAGAATTTGAAGTACACTTCATTGATCTGAGCTATCTGGGAAAAATGAAACGAGTATAACAGTAAAGAATTAAAGAGTAATTTATCACCTGTCCTTTWTTCTACCTTAACTTCCTCATCTTCCTTAAACTTGGTCCAGTCTTGTGCAGTTTTGTTAACTCAGCTTAAGGAGTTGGGTACTTCTGGAACAGGGACATTAGAAATAAATTTTAAGCTACAGCTCTTGTTAGCCTAAAGGCTGTCCTTCAGTCTGTTGGTACAGGCAAGAAACAAGGACCTAACACATGCAGGGGCTTTGGGTTTTCTTCCTACCCAAAAGACTTTTTTCCTGGTGTCCCTGTGTGGCTGTTGAAGAAGATATTCAAGATTCACACATTTAATTTTGGCTTTAAGACTGTTTTATTGGGAGCAAAGTTTTCAAACATATCCTRCCCTTCCAGCATGAATTTAGTTCACCACAGTCTTGCAAAACTCCAAGTCTGCATAAAGCTGAATCATCAGAAGGGTTAAAAACAGGACCTGAAACCATGCTGTCTTATCTTGCAAAGGCTGATGCTGAACACTATGAACCAAAGTCTACTACACTGCATTACGTAAACAGGGGTACCAACTAGTACTAAAGTCCTTTTTTAAYTGGTAAGATTGGATGAGTCTACAGCACCAGCAGAATGTGGCATTTCTGAAACAATGGTAGGAGAGCATTTTCTTCTATGCAGATCAGCATGAGGATTATTAGTGAATTTGACAGYTGCTGAGCTGCTGACAGAAGGTTTTAAGCAAGGAATCATGCACTGGACCCTATTACAACTTCTATGCTCCTGGCTAGCTCTGTTTGCATCGGACTGAATCCATGTCACACAGATCTACACCCTGTTCTCTTTTTCAAATTTGGCCAGAATGGTTCAGGCACTGCTTTTCTCCATGGGCCCAAAGTGGTAGCCCTCAACTCAAGTCTTCACAACTAAAGGTAAATGTTTATTTTCTCCATTGCAGCATTCTTCACACCACAATACTCCTCCTCCAGTTCTCCCAGCTCGCCAGCAAGCACAGCTGCAGCCCTATGGAGAGACATGCAACTTCTCTGCAAGGACAGCASATGTCCAGCTCAGCTGGTGGAATGGAGCTRCAAGGGGACAAAGGTTGATCAGCATTACTGGAATACAAAACAAATAGCACCAGTCTCTAAAAAGCTGTAATTCATGCACAGGCTTCACATATCAGAAAGCTTGTGGCAGTCATTTTTGCACAGACAGAAAAAGGCAGAAGGCTGTARCTTCTTAAAGAGCAGCAAAACATTATTTCAGCCAACAGATGCTCCTGAAGATAGGTGAAGGTTTTTGTTTAAAAAAATTTGTCTCCAGACAAACACTCACTGTGGGAACTTTATAGTCCAACAGTTATGTTTAGCAAATTTTAAGCAGATGAGAACAGGTTGTTACACTGGAAAGTGTTTAACAATTTTAGCTTTTGACAATTCTGCTAGACTGCCGAAAATATCTAGCCATATGCTATGTTTACAAAGCTCTTCAGAAATGAAAGAAAGAAATATTTAAGACATCAAGACACATATATTAATTCAGATAAAGTAAATCTTCAAAAATAYCTTCACAGCAATGGAATTATTTGAAAATCGCCTAAGCAGTTAATCCTTTTTACAATGTATGGTCTTTAGGGCTTACTTTTGGTAAAAGGCTGCCAGAATTTGAAATACTGCTTTAGCTTCAATAAATTGATTTTCCGCACTTCAAGATTAAGTGCTCTGTAATYGAATGAATGAACGAGAAGCTACCCAGTTAAAATGAGCTACTGAAAAAGAGAACCAGCTCTTTTAATTTTTTTAAGGAATAGAGATATACAGGTCAACTCTAAAAGCCAGAATTCTTGAAATAGGAAGCACACTACATTCAAAATGAATTAACTTAAATCTCTTGCTTTCAAGCCACTAGAAAATCTAATCMTGCATCTTACACCCACACCTGTACTCATCTTAGAAAAGTGTGAAAGCCACAAATGAGATACTTTACCTGGTCAGCTACTCGGTAGACATCCTGTCTTTTGCTACAATCACAGACGTAGGAGTGTACTCTTCCTGCTCCATTTCCTCTGGCCAGTTTAACTGTGGTATTGAGTCCCTCTTGATTAATATCCCAGAGAACCACCGTGGCTCCAAGGCTGGCAAACTTCAACGATAAGAGTCTTCCAATGCCACTTCCTGCTCCTGTTATTAATACTATTTCACCACTRACATTCTTCTTCGGTTTAGGCACAATCAGGAACACCAGTGACTCCAGCAAATAATAAACAAGAAGTACAATGCATTTTAATGTTTCCAAGAAGAAGTTCATCTTCAGGCTTTTTCTTCAGATACCTGATAAAAAAAAAACCCGAAACATTTACCAGATAAGGTAAACCATAGAGAAAATGCAAACAACATTCCAAAAACATTTTCAGATACATTCTAAATATTTTCTCTAGCCCGTTTTTGAGTGTTTGTTTGTTTTTTAAATATATAGGTTTACACCTGCATATCTAACCCATTTGTTCTGTTTCTCTGTCATCTTCAGGTTGCTCCTACTTTCCTCCAGGATGCAGTACACAGTTCATTTACCATTCAGCAGCAATAGGAAACACCTGCCCTCATCTGCTTTAGAAATTCTCCATCCGTTGTGTCAGGAGTTTGATTCTATGCTCTGACAGAATGTGGACACAAAACTTTAAGCGAATAAATAAAATTATTTTAAAAAATCTGCCCATTGAGCATCTTAAACAGAAATGCATGACAATTACAAATTAAAACTTATGGCTTGATCAAAGTACTTTAGTGCTCACAAGCTAATATTACAGGTCAGGAAAAATTATGCTTTTACCACCACTACTTTTCTTGATTTGTAGGCACTCCTTATTGCCATGAAATTATATGCAGAACAAGTCACAGTCCCAACTGTGCTGAAAAAACATRAGCATTAGGTGCTTCAGAAGGCAACATGCTTATAAATCTCCAAAGCACACTAGGTAAATAGCTGTCTGTCACTACTGACTTTTCAGCTACCTGTACTCCCATTACAGAAGAGAACCTGCTTTTGCAGTTGAGCATAGTTTTTTTAAAATGCACTGCAAAGCTCTGAGTTTCTTCCTTCACCTCCCTGCATTAAGCAGATGTCATAGGCATGAATCACACCACCTCAGGTACRTATTCAACCTCACAGTCTCTACGCATCCCAGTATTGCTGACACCAGGCAGGCCTTTAAGTCCTTGGAGAAATGTTATTTTATTTCCCAGTATAGAAAAGCCGTGCAAGAAACTAAACCTTGGTCAAAATAGGTTTTAATCTTTGACTGACATTATGAAGCAAGAATATCTTCTTTCTCAGCTAAAGGTAGAGCATGCTGGCACTTACACTTCAACCTTTAGCACTTGCTACATGGCCAGTCTGATTACATCTCTGCAATGAATGAGGCACTGACTTCACGTAGGCTTGCAAGACATGAAGACCTTTATTGCGCAGTAGTAATTTCCTATATATTGTAAATTAACTTGGAASTAATTCTACAGCACAGCACACTCCAATCAATTATCTTGTCTCAGAATATTGCCTTCTTTGGTACTAGGTAAACAATACCTTTTACGGTAGCARTGTTCTTTTAGTCTCGTGAGAACTAGTAGTTAGAAACTTCTTGTGGCCGACCTACTTCACTCGTGATCAGTTATGTTTACTAATTYCAAGACTTCTTCCGCWGCAGGGACAGGAGAYAGGTCTGACTTTCAAGGTCTGTTGTTCTGCTGTTACCACTACCAATATTCTGCAACCCCACACATCTCTGAGCTAACTTTGCTATCTATGTGTGGAGGTAATCGTGTTTGACAAGTGCCAGGAAATGAGTAACTTAGGTCTCTGCTACTCTGAGCAAAGTTCATGAAGTTTAGCATGTGAACATACACGTGTTATCATGAGTCTCGGGTTTTCTACACGGGAAACTAGACTAGAGCTGAAAAGGAATGGGCCACTGCTAGAGCACTGCTAGTTATTTCAGAAAGTTTTCTGGCAGAAACATTGGGACATCTTAAAACTGTTCTGATAACAGAAAAACATTTGTCAAAGACATAGTGGGTTGGAAAACAAGCTCTTTCTGGCAAAGTCATAGGGTGAATGCTTTCTATTGAGTACTTGCTGTTCTTCATTTTCATTAAAATTGGAAAAAACGTGCATAGAGGCAGTAACACCAGTAAGAAATATCAAAACAACACTGGAGCATTTTCCTAGAGCCAATATTGGCATTTCCTGTAATAGACTCTCATATCTATACAGCTATGACAGCTGTAAGCAAAAATAGAGTGATGAAGAAAAATGTTATTAAATTTCATGTACATTAAAAAAGCRCAAGTTTTTGGAAGCACAAGTTCTTTGTTGAGTCTAAAACAGATGCAACAAGTCTTTAAAATACAAGCAGTTGCTGCATTTAACTTGATAGCACTAATTTAATGCACTTAATATAAAATCTCCCATTTACATGAAAGGGGACTGGTATCTCTGGCATAGATAAGGATGTTGAAGTTAAACCCTATAGAAAACCAAGCAAGGCAATACACAACTTGACCTAAACCTGATTTAAAATTTATGACAGTAATTATTTAGGTAAAATAATACTATATTAGGGTTATATGGGACAGAAGCACATTAGAACTTTCAGAAAAACATGACTTACACCTAATGAAGTAGAGTTGTTTAGGCATATGCACCACAGGAGACTTCCTGTTAGGAGACCAACTCTACATCCTTCAATGAGATGCTTAATTTTTATAGACACATATCTCCCCTAACCCAAATTTGGGTCAAAGGCTCCAAATTTGACCGGGCCTGCTCAGCTAATGACTCACTGCATTAGTATTGCTAATTACACCAGCTACTCTAACCAAGCATATCCAATACAGACAATCCAATYTGCTACTCACTTGGCTGATTCTGGCTTCTCAACTAAAGTGAGCAGGGATGTATTTACAGGTGAATTAACCAAGGGGGCCTTTGGCACATTTAAGATCTCAGATCACTTCTGATGCCTGGTATTGTTTTTCAGTATGCCTATATCCACACAGACATAAGTGTGGAGAGTTTTTATGCCATAGAGAAGTATCTGACATTCTACAATATCTTATCAGACAGATTTCAAGAACAGATAACTTTGCCAGCAAAGGCTTATTGGTACCTGTGCCAATGCTCACAGCCAAGAGGCTCTTGCAAGCCTGACAGGCTCTTGAACAATATCACTGCTCACGAATCGCAAGAGCAGGATTGAGGCTGCCAGCTAGACAGCACAACACCTCTGCTAGTCAAAGGACTAAGGGTTGATTATGCAATCACCTTTGCAAGGTTTGGCGAGCATGAATTTTTCCCGCTGTACCTGGAGAGTTACGAACCCACAAAAATATAAGAGTCCCGTAGCCAAGGCTGTCCAAGGGCTGAGGTGTTGCAATACTTTCCTCAGCTCCCGGAGGATGCAGGATAACCTTACTCTCACTTGGCACACCGCKCCTGCTAACCCAATCAGCATCCTAAGGAACGCCACCAGCAGCGTTCAGCTGCAGCCACCCTCTCCCCACCCGCCCTCAGGCCGCCTCCCCGGGACGCGCCGCTGCCCCGCAGCACCCGGCTGTCCACGGCCCCCGACCCTCCCGCCCTGTCCCGTCCCCGGCACCCGCCCGGCCCACAGCGCCCCAGCCCGGGATACCTTCCCCTGCCGGACAGGCGGCCCTCCGGCCGAAGGACGGGAAAGGCGGCAGCCCCTGTGGCGCAGCGGCTCCGGAGCGGCCGGGCCGGAGCGGTACGAGAGGAGCACGGAGCGCAGCGGGGCGGAGCGGAACAGCCCTGCCTTTATCGGGCATCCCGCCCCGGCGCGGGGCTGACCGGATGCCCGGGGGCGGGCCGGGCCGGGCCGGGAAGAGATGGCTTAGCTCTGCTCCTCTGCGCTCCGTGGCGGCAGAAAGCCGGGCTAGGGGTTGAGACTGTCGCGGTGTTGTCCGTGCTCCGTCTGGGGTTATCGCCTGTCGGGCTGGGATTTAACCGAGCGTGGGGAGCGGGCCCGGCACGGAGCTGCGGGGTCGATCCCGGCAACGAGAGCTGCGGCCCCGGGCAGCGGTGAGGACCATTAGCCCGGAGTAGAGTCAAAGGCTCCGAGGACGGAGCAGTGGGGTGGATGGAGGCCCTCGGAACAACTCCCCCGCACTTTCCCTGGCTTACTTTCTGGTTTGGGTTTTTTTTTTGTGTTTGTTTTTTTTTTTTTTTTGGTTTTTTTTTTTTTTTTTTTTTGGTAAGCTTTTTTTTTTTTTATACACATGAGCTGGTTTTCACTCCATGCTGAGACCTTCATCTAAAGGCATGGTTGATGTAAAGCGGTCACCTGGCCGGTATGAAGCCATGCTGCATGGAAGGGGTTTCACCGGGGTGAGCGTGACCCTCTTAAGGCTGACATCCTTTCGAGGGAATGAATGACACTTCAGCTTAAACAATGTGTTCTGGCTGTAGTCAGAATATAGTCTTGGGTTTGCTAACTCAAAGAAATGCTCTGCATATACCGCTGTATACATAAGTCCCTTAGGGCAGCATTGTTTAGGAGGGTTTTTTTTTTGGCAATATGCTCATCATTAGGCGGCAGAACTCTGAAACTGTTAAGGTATTGGATATTCACAACTTCAAGGAAAGTTTGTATGAGGAGAGAATAGTACCACCAGAAAAAATGGGACTGAAGCCATTTGCTTGGCAAATCATTGTCATGGTCATTAATATGCCTGCTTTCCAAAATTATTGTATTAAAGCAGTACAWTCAGAAGGYTAATGATAGCCRAACAGTGATGCTGGCTGCTACTTTYTTTTTGTGGATTGTATTGTTTAAAGTGGCTTGCTTAAAACAAGWAAGTGTAAAAACCCCATCCCATTTATTTAATTTTTGAAAGGTTTAAATATGTGCTTTGTAGTAATACTTGAGAGTGACATTATATTGGAGTTGGAGACTAGAAGGTGGGAGACACATCCCCTTTCCCCARCTTGTACAAAGATTTCCTGCATGTRAGAAATTTACTGAATAAAACTTCCTGAAACAAAGCTCACAGCTRGCTTGACTTCATTAGTCTGTGTTATGAAAGACTAAAATTAGTTTGTAGAGAAACCATTTTTAAAACTGTCAGAATAGCATTTTTCACAGTCTTGTGACAGAGAAGACGCAAGTGTTGATTCTAGTCTAGAAATGGAACTATGCCAATTTGTATCAGATGAGGATGCCTCCTTCTTGCCACATGTTACTTTTGGACTCATTTGTGAGTGCTGTCAGAATTCCAGGAGTGTAGAACTATGATTGGTGTTGTATGTTTGTTTTGTGTAACATCCTGCTGGATGTTTTCAAAGGAACCCAAGGTCATTTAAACTATAAGAACATGTCTGAGGAACTTTGTTAGTGTTGTCACTTCTGTTTGTCTGTCACTTTTGCTTGTCTGTAGTACTTGTGCAGTGTAAGTGTACTGCTAGTCTGTAGCTTTWTTTTTTTTTTTTTTACTGAGGGCTGTATTGTATTTCAGCCTACCTTAACTTCAAGAAAASTTGTCATTTGTTGTCAGGTAGATCTTGGCACCTCTGCTGGAGCAGTGCAACCAGTAGCACACTAGAGTGCTATTTATGCTTCGTGTGAATCTGTTGTAGATGTTTGATTACATTCACCTGACTTCACCACCATTTAATCTTGATTACAGATGTGTTACAACAAACATGGATAAAGCAAATACAGAGTAAAGGTTAGTCTAAGGTGGATAAATGCAATTGCATRGTGATTAGGATTGTCATCCTCACTTGGAGTAAAGAAACAAACAACAATATACTGTCAGGCTGTTGGAGGGCATATTCTCTTAAAAGCTCTCATATTATTTCATTTTTTTTCTATCAGAACACTCAAAATGCAATAAATTTTTTGGTATGAAAGCATCAGTTATTCCCCAGGTACCCCAGTCATTGAAGTGGAATAGTGCAATATTTTAAACAGTCTGATCTTTCTGCTTTCTTTTAATKCTGACTGTAGAATCTTAAAATTACCTCACTGAACTCTTCAACATCCTCATTAGGGGAAGTGGAGGGCACTGATCTCTTCACTCTCATCTGGATTCAAGGAAACAGCATGAATTTGAGTCAGGAGAGTTTTATGTTGGATCTCAGGGGAAGGTTTTTCACCCAGGGGGTGGCTGGGCACTGGGATGGGCTTCCCAGGGAAAGGGTCACWGCACCATGCCAGACAGAGTTCAAGAAGCATTTGGATAATGCTCTCAGGCACATGGTGTGACTCATGGGGTGTCTGCACAGGGCCAAGAGTTGGACTCGATGTTCCTGATAAGTCCCTTCCAACTCAACATATTCTGTGATTCTTTGGTAAGTTTTCATTTGCAGTGTCAGCTGCTTTAGCAGTTGCAGGTATGTCACTGCAATTGCAACTGACACAAACCTGTCCTTAGCTACATATTACAACTGCTAACAGAGGAGTGRGTCTTCATAGAAATCCTAGTGCCTTGCTAATAGAAGTCAAATGTCTCCTGTGTTGCCTCTGAAGAAAACAGGGCAAACATCACTTAGCCAGAGTTTTTCAAAATGGACTTGTCCTTCTTATTCCAGCAGAAGAAAAACTGCTTGGGCAAAGGAGATTCCAGTCAAGAGGCAGGATCAACATCCTGAACACAGAAGCCTGTTACATTCTGAATTTTCATTTGCTATGTACATTTCCTCTGAGTGATGTTTACCATCTAACAGAGGTTTATTGAATCCTAGTTCACTCTATTAGCAGATTTGAAAACACTGGAATTGCAGAAGTGATAAACTATTACCCACTGGTGCCATGTTCACTTCAGCTGGGAAAAGTGCCAAGTCCTGTTTAGTCAGGGTGAGAGAGTAAGATGTGCTGCACTAACATCTGTTMAAAGTATTTACTGACTACTCAGCAAATACAACCAGCAGCTTGGTGCACTGATTAATGTATCTTGCAAATCAAATTAAGAGAGGGAMAAATTCTCATTGGAAGAGGAATATGCCAGCAGTGTCACTGTGACTTAGCCACTAGATACCCTTAGTTCACTGCCTGTTAAGATGTGTTTACAGTGATAGATTGTTTTTCATTCCCCAAGCATTTTTGGCAGGATTGTGAACCTCATCAGAATTGATAAGACCTACAAGAAAATATTTTGATATGGGCCAGCTCTGCGATGAAATTTATCATATRATCACACAGCACAGAGGATTGGGTGGCAAGAGGAGTGAAAGCTTGCAAAACAAGGCTGACTTAATTGGAGCTCCCATGCAATGAGAAAGTGTGGTATGGGCGCTCTTGCCTCTAACCTTGGCAACAGGTAGTATCATACACAGGAGTGTGTGTGTAATTATGTTCTTTACCCAAAYGGGAATGCGTGTTATGTCAGTCCARTAATCAGGCAGCGTTGCCTGAGCTCCCATCTGCCTCCAGAGTTAACCCACTTTATTCAGAACAGAGAGATGAACAAAAAAAAAGGGTGCACTCTAGTGTAATGCAGAAATGTTACAGCATATGCTCAAATATTAAGCATGTGTCCAAGTGCTGTTACAAATCGGCTTTGTTTGGCAGTGTGTGTTTTCTGATCCCACACTAGGATTTTATTTGCAAATGCATAAGCTGTAACTTTGCAATGATCACAGATAATCAGTCGGCTGTCACAGTCAGCTGCAAAGAGACTGCTGCTGTTGTAGCTCTTTGCTCAGAGATTTTGCATGCCCCCCCTTTGTGCCCATGGTATGTTCCTCATAGCATCCTTAYTTATAAAAACACCTACCTGTACTGCAGGAGGAAGTGTCCCACAAGAGATTTTTCTCCTTTCTTCATTAGAAAAAAATTRTGAATGGTTACTGGAGGAGTCTGGGCTAAAACATCATTTACAGATGTATATAGGCTGTCAGGATGGACTTAAAGGGAGAAGTTAAAAAAAAAAAAGGTAATTCATATTCCTGAATGAATAAATAGTAAACAGAATGAGGCAGTTTCCTACCATTTGGGACTTGGAAAAATATCTTCCTAATAAAGAGTAATGCAAGGTTTCCAACATGGAAAAATTAGAGACACAGCAGGGAAACAAAACCAGCAACAAAGTTGGAGGTCTGGGAAATGAGGCAGCAAGGCTGATACCCAGTTAACAGAAAGAAAAGCTAGCAAGGTTTTAATTAATTTGTTGAATATAGAGGAAAGCAGTGGGTTGGGATTGGAGGATAACATGGAATGGAAACAGCAGGGTATAACCAAGGAACTAATTTAAACCTCCATGTGCTGGAGAGAAGGCTCCAAGTGTGCTGGTCATGAATCTGGGCTTGCAGATGTGCCCTGATGTAAAGCTTGGGCAGCCTTACATGCAGGTAGGGGCTACAAGTGAAGATAAACAACAGGGGCAGAAGGGAAAAAATGATGACTCTGTGCCAGACCTAAACCTCATTTCTTTCCTTTTCCTTCTTTTCRAATTCTGTTGCTTCTGTCTTGTTTTAGATGTTAAACAGCCTGGGGTGAGTGAGGTGCAGAATTTCTAGTGTGTTATTCTAATGCATTCCGTAACATGTGGCCACTAATTCTCTGATTCCATACTTGTATGACTGTAAGCTACTGCTAACAAAACCCAACAAAACCATCCTTTGCCTCTCTGTCCTTCTGTTACTTTGGTTTTTATATGCCTAAAGGAGATGGGAGTTTCCAGCTCTACCATACTTTCTAGGGTATCAGCTCATGTGATTATTAAGCACCAGGATTTTTGCCTATTCTCAAGTGCCTCTTAATAAGACAGAAAGTACCCTCTGTCCCTCAGTGAAACTGTGAATGCCAGAACATACTTGCATGTCTTGTTGATGGTTGATCTTGGCTTGCTGTGYATTACTCAAAAGTTGAGATAATGTTGCTAATGTCTGTGAGGAAAACAAAGGCTGATACATTCCTCTGCATTGTTGGCCTGCAAACTGGAGAAAAATGCTATGAAGGGAAAAATTTCTGATATTTTTATGCTAAYTTTAAATGTCCATGGTATTATACTTAGCTGCCAGCTGCAATGACCTTAACCCTCGAGTCTCTGCTATATGGAAAATCACAGCATTGGTGCTTTTGAATTTTAACTTGCCKTTTTCTCTACAATTTYTAAGTTATTAGGATTTTTAGCTACAGAGGAAATCCACATAAGCATTTTGGTGAAAGTATTTTGTCAGAGAACATATAAATTCATGAACATTGARCATGAAGTATTTACTGAACATTGARCATGAAGTATTTACAGGASTGTAATGGCTTGARCAAAGTTTCACKGCATTCCCTTGCTTACTTCAGAAGAGCCCCAAACCTGCTACTTTCTGAGTGATCCAGGTAGTATCTGAGATTAAATCACCTCTGCTTTGCCAGGTTTGATTTAAACTCAAATGTCACTTTCTGTCATCTGGAAATCTGGATTTCTATGGCCCCAAAAGAAGCTGAGGGTACTGGCCTGATTTTCAGAGTGGTTCTGGATGTGTTTCAGTGCTACATGCTTGTGCTGCAAGGTACACATGACACAACATGCACTGCAAGCTGCTGTTTTCATCATGTAAAATTCTGATCTAAACCAGGGGGGCGACTTGTATTCAGGACTTTGAGGTCTTGAGTACTAATGAGTCTATTGACCTATACAATGCTCTGTAACTTAGAAAGTTAGATAGTATAAGGAAAAAAACATTTCAAATGTAAAAGGAGGTGGAAAAATCCTGTCCAGCTCTTTTACTCATACTTCTCTACCCTTTTCTAAGTTGTACTACATTCTGTTACATGTTTATTAGTATAAACTTACACCTTGATGATTCTGTTACATCCATTTGCCTACATTTGTTTGAAATGCTTCCAATGCATTTGTTAATACATTTTCCTTACAAGAAACTRTTGTATCTTTGAGTATTATATATAAGATTCTTATTTTAAAATTCATGGTTGTCTCATTTCAACTCTGACTGTAATGCCTATAGCTGACTATTGATGGGTGAAACTGAGCATCATGTTGGTTGGTGCCAAACACAAAGTAGTATTATGAAAAAATCTCAAGAAAGTTAGTGAAGAAAGGAAACCTGTCTRGGAGATCTTTATTCTCAGCTAATCCTAAGGAAAAAGCTTATCACTGCTTTTGTAGTCCTTTATCTTTCACTGTATTTCATACTAGAAACTGAGAAATTAAAACTCTTCCACAGCTGACTTTGAATAGCCACAGATTTTGATTTTGTGATTTTTTTTTTCCAGACATCACTTTCTAAGTGTGAAACCTCACCCACAAGAAATCCTGTGAGACAGAACTCTTTTCCCCATTTTTGTTGCACTTGAATGTGGGATATTATCTTAGCACTCAGTGTCATTTCTCATCTATCTGAATAGAAATAAAGTCCCTTATATTTTCTGAAAAGTTTGTATTTCTCACTCTTGTTCACCTAATTYCTGAAATATTTTTCTGTACCAGACTTGAAATCTCTAACATGTTAATTCCATAGCTCAAAGCCAAAGAAAGCAATTTTTAAAATGCTTCACTGTTGCYCATTTAACTTCCTGTAGTTGAAGGAGAGTTCCACCAACCTTATCTTCCTCAGCTTCCTCCCTGCTCCCTGAAAACTACACTTGAAGAAAACAAGACCACTGTACTYAGTTTTAGACTGGATTTCGTTTCAAAATCAGGCTGACAATTTGTTGCTTTTAAACCCAAACCAATCGTCTCTGAAGAAGGGAAATAGTTCAGAAAGCTTTGGGAGATATATCAGAATAGCATACAAAGTGAAATAATAGTTTTTCAGTGAAGAAAGAGTAARAAAATATAAAGCAGTAATCACAGCAAGATGAATCCATCATGTGTCCACATCTTCCATGCTGARTAAGGACTAATTTTCCTGCTTTCTACTCGCATCTCAGAAAGGATCTAGAACAACTTGCAAGGTTTGCAGAAGAGAGAACAGCCTGTCCCACTATGCAATAGCTTTTGCTTAACAGACATTTCAACAGMTTGGAAGAATTGAGAGGGGAGAGGYRTGATAGAGGAATATAACATCTCAAATGGTATGGATGAAGTGAAKGATTATTCAATTTCTCGCAATAAACAAGTAGGTGATAACAAGGGACTGTCAYCCTCAAGGTATAAATGAAAGAAATTGCTCTTTCCCTCTGCACCCTTAGTCCTGGAAATCAGACCGATTTTCATGGTGAAAATAGTAATAATTTTTGTGCAGGTTGTTTATAAAATAAATACATGCAGAAGAAAAATTGTATTAAAATCCAGTGTTTTTAGCAACTGCCTATTAGAAGTCCCATTTCAGAGATTCAACAGTCTGTTATTGTTGTGTATGTCATAAGTATTGGACATTGCAAAGAGATTGTGGACARTGTTCTTGTTCAGAGCAGCAGTTCAAAGAAAGAAGTGTATAATTTCAGAAAGCTAAATTACAGCTGATCTGACACAACTCATACCTATACCGCACTGACAGTGACATTGCTCTTGGCAGAAGATCAGCCATATTGTCTTAGTCAAAACATCTATTTAACCTTGTATTTTACTCCTCACGTAACCAGCAGCAGTACTCAGGCAAACAGCRTAAGAACTGGGAAAGCAAATGCTATTTCTCCAGTGTGTACAGACACATTCGGTCACGGACATCCTAAGCCACAGAAAATAGTTTTGTGTCTAATGGCACCAACACATAAATGGAGAAAATGGAATTGATGTGCTCGTGCATTACAGCAGCTTCTGAGTAATTACAGAAATGTTGCTTTTCTGCCTATTGATCTCTGGATAATCTGTGYGAATTTTCTCTTAAGAACTTTTGTATGTAAGGTGCATGTTTTTTGGTTTGTCCATGTCAAATACCTATAATTAAAGACTTGGGGTTTTATCACACTTACTCTATTGCCTTTATAGGCATTAGAGTATAGGCACATAATATTTGTATTGTGCAATAGGGGGAACTATTAATTATTGAAGGTACCACTGAATTGGAAAACAATGTACATCTGCCTATCTGTTGCATTTCAAACTGTGATCCGGATTGTTTTATCTGTGGATAAATCTGGACAGATTGTTTTATCTGTGGATCATGCCCAACATATGACAACAGTAACCAAAAAAATAAACCTCTTCTCACTGGGCTTAAATTAGCCATATGGGGAAATGTAGCTCCATTGGAAAATTTCCAGACATCTGAAAACTGAGATTGAAAAATGTAATAGGAAGAGAAGGTCAGTGGGAGAAAGGTGGGAGAAAGCTTTCCATTATGTTCAACAGAAACTTCAGTTTTTAATTTATTTTTTAAAATTGACAGGTCATCCATAATTGTTAAAGAGATCCACTAACTTTCTGAGCTAAGAAAATAAAATGCACAGGCCCGCTTGTGCACCAGTCTTGAGTTAGAAGCAACCAAAACCAAACCTGAGCTTTGAAGACTGTTCTTATTTTCATGTTGTCCGTATTTRTTTGTTTGAACTCCCAAATACTCGTGGGTAGAGTTTTGTTTTGCACGTTTACGTAATTTGCATGTTTATGTAATTTCATAACTGCCTTTTTACACGTAACTGCGTATGTCTGACATAACACTGGGAAACAAAACATTGGTCAGGAAGGTATGGCCAAAGGGATGGCCCAGATGCCAACATCACGTTCCAGGTCTTTCCTAGAAAGGTGTACAGTGGTGTATAGCCACAGCCTCACGGAGCCTGACTTTGGAACAAGCACCCGCAAACAGTCCTAGCTCCCAGGCACCACGATCTTCCCACAGCTGTTAGTCTCCAGGATGCCTGCGAAGAGATTTCAGAAACCATAAATTAAAAAACTGATTTTTAAACGAGATCTCATGCCTCCAGAGGAAGGAGCCGAGGAAGGAGCCGCTTCCCCCGCAGAACCACCCGGGAAGCGGCAGGACACCCCCACCAGTGCCGGGCGCTGCCGTTACCGGTCCCTCTGGGAACTGAGGAAGCGGTCACGCTTTTTTTAGGCKGCGGGGCTTTCCCCTTTCGGCTCGCACCCACCACAAACACCCTCAGCCAACGCTCCCCTTCCGGAGCGGCGGAAAGGAGCGGCGAGGCAGCGCTGTCCCAGCAGCCCCGGCCGGCCCCGCCCCGCGCTGCCGGGAAATGCCGTGTTGCCGGGCCGGCCTGCGGGCCCTGCTGCCGGCCGTGGCGGCCGTGGCGGGGTGCGGGTCCCCGCTGTGTTCCCCACTCGGAGCCCCCTCAGCCGGCGGCGCTCCCGGGAGAGCCCATGGGAGCGGTTCGGCCCTGTGCTGYCACAAAATGGCACCTGCCGGCTCGGCGTGCCCCGTCCCTCAGGGCCGTGGGCTYCGTTGTGGCAATGGTGGCACTTGAGCAACGAGGGCTGATAGAGCAATAGGCACTTGATACAACAACTGGGTCCCGAAATGTTTTCTCTGGCCCTTGAGCTTAGGTGTGCCCCTGTGATGACGTTTCCAAGGATGGGAAACACACCTGGGTGCTTTCATGTGAGTGGGTTTCCACCCTGTGCTCATGTGCCAGCTGTGCCAGGTGCCAGGTTTCAGTGTTGCAGGCTGTGTTACAACCAGACCTGCTTCTCTGTGTCACCAGGGCTGGAATCTCTTTATTGCKTGTCTGTGTTGTTAAAAGCTCAAGTAATCCACAATTCCTGGCTTGCCTTGTCTTCCCCACAGCCTTTCTATTGGTGATGGTGCRCTTTCCTCAACACTTTTGGGATCAGAAAGAGATCACAGTCGCTCCTCGTTTAGGAGAATCCTATCTAGTTCCGCTGAGGCAAACCTTAGCCAACCCATGTTTACTACATGTTGTAATCCTATCKGTCTCCCAAGAATCACCTCTTTGACATTTGGGTGTATCTCATACACATACCTTTTCAAGGCCAGATTCTCAGGTCTTCTCACCACTCCCTGTTTGTGCATTACTAACTTCGAGACTCCCAAAGCTACAGTATTTCCTACTCAGCAAGCTGACTGCCATTTTAGTCTTTTCGCCCTTAATTATTCTCTTCAATTTTGGTCTTATTTAATAAATCTCAAAAACCAATCCTTTACTTACCTGTTGCATCACTAAAATAGTATTTATGTTTCAGTCATTCCCCATTGACCTTAGAAATCTAAGGAAAGACTTTCCACAGAGGCGGTTGCCCAGGCACTTGACTGTCAGGCAATAKAAATGTTTAGAAGACTGTGGGAGGCTGTGGTTTCCCATACAGCTAAGCAAGAGAATCTCTTAAGCATCAGGGATGTAAGAACGGAGAATGTGTTGTTAATGACCTACAGGGTTCATTTCTTTTTTCATTCCTTGTTAGGTCTGGGAAGCAGGGACAGGAGAAGCTCTGATGCACACACGAAGCATTTTTCTCCTCTTCTCTGAGGTGAAACAACGGTAGTCAAATCTGGGATAGATAAGCACAAGTGAACATGCTTTGCCAGCCAGACTTACACAGATCAGGACTGCAGTATAAGAGAGCTTTCTGCTGCATAGACTGGAACGGGAGCTCGTGGGGAGCAGCAGTGTTGTACTGTCACTTGTGCTCCTTGACTTCTTTTCCTTGGCACTGGGGGGCTGAATGATGCCAACCATGAACTAAATTACCCACTGTAACTTACTAAAAGGTTACTGTAAAGTGGAAAGCTTCTTTCACAAGAAATTATGGGAGTACCTTGGCCATAGGCAGARCTCTTTCCAAACCCATACAAATAGTGTCTGACYTAAGTACTTTCTACATCTTGCTGARTGTTCAAATATTTAGGTGTGTCTCCACAATTTGCTGAGGTTTGTTGTCTACCTCTTCCTCAGTTCTGTTTTTGCTGTATCTAACTWCCATATGACTGTTTCTGCATGTAATGAACTGTGAATAAAATTTGGATAGGAGGCAAAGTGCTCAGRAACCTTTCACTCAGTGCCTTTCTGGCTTCGTATGGGTATTTATTTGTTTGGTTTTGTTTCTTTTACAGAAAGAGACCTGTGTTTCTTTGTCTGCCGGAAATTTATTCTGCCATCACGGTGTTAAGATGTGATAGAAAACGAAACCCACTGGTGTTTATTTCATGTACTTCATGTTTGGCAGACTTGTTTTGCATGTGGAATATTGAACTGTAACTACCTTGAAACTAGATTGTGTTTCTAATTTTTTCTCTGAATTATTTAACATGCTTCACAGAAAAGTTTGAAATACTGGATATTATTTCTTGATGGCCCTATAATTAAAAAAAAAAGACAAGACAAAAAACTTTCTGAGTGTTATAATCAGACTTAGTGGATGTTTGAAGAGGTGTTGGCCATTAGATGTTTTGGAAATTACTGGACTATTGAATGTACAAAGGTCAGTGCAGTACAGAGGTTTCAGGATTCATAGGTTAATATGATTCATGAATCAGTCTCATTTTAAAGTAGACATATTAGTGCTAGTGTAGAGAAATTTCCTCTYTGTGTGATTTTAATATAATTTCTAAATCTCTATGATCATGAAATCTTAACTGAAAAACCTGTGCATTGAAGGGCATGTGACTTCTTGAGCAGTTGAGCCAAAACTTGTCTGTCCTGAACGGGTGAGTTCAAACCATTACTGCCAGGTTTTTTGGATCTAATGCACACACTGATCAATCCTTCCAGTGGAGSCATTCTTTTTCTATATGTTCTAATCTTGTTTTCTCCAGTAACCCTTTGTAGAAAGTCCTTGAAGTAAATTTCCACCTTCCTTCTGTGTCCCCTGTTTCTTCTTTATCACGGTATCCTGTGAACTTCCTGTGTGTCCTGCCAGCTCCTTCAAAGATGTAATGATGCATGCCTTCATTTGTTTAGGACATGTAGCAACCACAGTAAAAGGTGCACACCAAGATATTTGATACRTAATAAAACTACACCTGAGTTTGATTTATTACCAAGAAAAATAAGACAACTGTAATAAGGAAGTCCGGGGCTTTAATATTGGAGCAATTACATGTATGTGGAATGGAGCAGGAACGATTGTCATCCTGCTGTGTTCAGTCTTACCTAACCTCACTACAGTTCCAGTTGCTGATGATCATCTTTAAAGGCCTCACAGATCTGGAGTTGAGTGGATGTCAGAGATGAGAAGGCTCAAAAGTGGAATATGAACTGTAGCTGAGTACAGGACGAAGTCAAAAGACCACCTTAGATTTTMGACAGTTTGTTGCCTCTTACAGATGAGATAATTTTGTGTCAGCAGTAGATAGATTTATTTACCTCATGAATGTCCCAAATTTGTCTGTGTCTGTTAAGGTTTCACTTTGTCCTTTTTCCTACACTTAAAAAGCTCGGTTGCAGGTCAAAACTAAAATATACAACATCTTTGCAGGACGTTATTTTCCGATATTCCACATCAGTTTCAAATGCAATMATGTTTCATTTTATGGAAAGAAAATATACATTGTTTGTGCTTTACAGAATAGTTTGCATGGATAAAATGCAAGTTTATTAAGCTYATGACTGATTTTACAGTTCATGGTAACACCATCCATAAGACCTTAAGTCAGAAAAACAGGGCYAGCTGTGCATCAAAGACTCATTAGAGATAAACCGCCTCAGTTTTTCTGAACCTGATGGTCACATGACAGAAGAGAGGATTGCATACGGAAGGGTGAGAAACAAGTGCCTTGTGATTTAAAAAGCTTGACCATTAGCTCAATAATCCTGCTGGTTTCACTGCAGAAAAATGTGTTACTACGTTGTCAAAACTGTTCTGTGATGTCTCATGTTTTTTTAGGATGTTCAATAGCATTCTGATCCCTGAGAACCAGAGTGAGGAATCAAGGCATGTGCTAATGCAACCTTAGCTCTTCCTCATTGAGCAGCTGACAATCACTTGGAGTTGCCTGATGGTGTCCCCATCTTTAGATGGTGTTGAATTCAGGGATTAGGGGATTAGAATTTGAGAAAGCTGCTAATTAGACATGAGATGATTCATCCTTCAATACAGGATGGAGGATGAAGGCTCTCTTCTGGACCCTTTCCAAAAGGAGATCACAAAATTAGAGGGATGGAACACCTCTCCTRTGAGGAAAGTCTGAGAGAGTTCTGGTTGTTCAGCCTGGAGAAGAGAAGGTTCCAGGGAGACTTTGAATACTTAACTAGCACTTGTAAAATAAATGGGGACAAACTGTTTAGCAGGGCTTGTAATAAGGTGCAACAACTTTAAACAGGAGGGTACATTCAGAGTAGATATAAGGAAGAAATTTTTACAGTGGGGGTGGTGATTTACAATGAGGATGGTGAAACACWGGAACAGGTTGCCCAGAGAGGTGGTGGATGCCCAGTCCCYARAAACATTCAGGTAGKAYGGGGCTCTTAGAACCTTACCTAGTTGAAGATGTCSCTGTTCATTTGCAGGGGAGTTGGACTGGGTGGCTTTTAAAGGCCCCTTCCAACCTAAACTRTTCTATGATTCTACTATCCACCCCATTATGTAATCAAAAGAAGGCAAGAGAGATTCCCAAGATTGCCTAAGAGACCTGGAATGSCCAGAATGAAGTTTTGTGCCGTGCATCAGTGGTGCATTCCCGTGTTCTTGYCAGGGCTGCTGATGTACAGGGCAGAGTGTGTTGTAGAGGTCCATGCTAGGCCTATGAAAGRATACCTTTGTGTAAGAGTTGTGTTGCTGAGAACAAAATAACAGTTTATAAAATTTAACAGTGTTATTTCTGGGCACAAGACTGAAAGTTTGAGTCCACAGCTGTGTGGGATGCTTCAGTTTAATATATCTCATGTAAGCATATGCTTAGATGTAGAAATGAGATGGAATCAGTATCAGAGTTTCAATTCTAGAACTATAGAATCCTCACAGGCAGAATATATTTATATGCTAGTTAAACTACAGATACTCAAAGAGAGCAGAATGTAGGTGATTTTGGTGTGTATCTTAACCCATTATTGCTTATCTTCAGGAGTGTGAGTGACAATAAACATAGTGTATGGTCGGTATATGATTCTATTCTGATCCTTAATTTTCCTGTACACCTGTCTGTAGGAGAACAGGGCTAATGAGCATACTTTAAAATAGCTAAAATATGTTGGTGTCAGTGGGAGAAACAAAAAATTTGGTTTTACTGCCAAAACCCCAAAGCATATTGGGGACATCCTTGTCCTTTCCACTTMCCTGCTCACCTTTCCCCCAAATTCACCATCTTTATGCCAGGCAGCACTCCCAGCTTACCCTGTTTAACTCCTGTTGAAGTCTTGTAGGTGGCAATGCAAGTATGTAAAAAGCTGGTGCTTTCCATCTCACATTTTCGATTGCTGGACACACCATAGATGTCAGTTTACTTTGGGGTTCAGGAGTTCTGGGTTACCTGAGGTATCTGATGTGCTGTGCCTRGAGGTGGTGTGATTTAACTTCATTATTTTTCTTTGAGAAGGAAAAGGTGAGACTCTTCTTATATTCAGCCTAGTGAATTTATACCGAGGTCTGATTGAAAGAGAGAATGCATTGCAGCAGTTAAATCTCTGTGTTGATCAGGATAGATCAGTGCCTTGGGTGAAGATCAGCCCAGGTCATTGACTCCTCMGTAGTTTATGCACAACATTGGTATGTTAACAAAGAGCTTGTGATTGCTATAGTCACCCAAGTCMTGTATAACCACATGGCTAAAAGAAATAAGAGGTCAAGACTTTCTGGCAGCAGTTTCTGGAAGGAGCAGTGCTGAGATCTGTGATTCGCTAGTAAGAGCTTTATTTGTCTGTAGTGAAGAGACTGATTTAAATCTCATGAAAGTGGAATGTGCTGCAGTTTTGCCCTTCCCAGTCTGAGGGTTAAATTTGCATTTCCTTCGATGTCTCTCCAGCTAACATGAAAATAACTTCCATGTGTCACTTCTCTCCTTAAAAATAGTTGGAGTTCCTTCTAAATTACATTTGGTATGCAGAATATACCCCCAAATGACAAATACCCCAAGCACTTGAATGTAGTTTTCATTTCTTTCAGTGTGTTCTTGAGAGCTACAAGACTTACTCAGTTCTTTTGTCCACCCATTGTCTTAAGCTCCCAATACCTTTCTGAACTTTAGTTTTAATAGATTGTTTCTTGTTTCTGTTAATAGATTAAGAAACCAGGAGTGAAGTCAAGTTCCTTTTTGGGGAGTACATTGAAAACTGTTTTTTAGCATGTGTTTAAACCCCAGGACCCTCTCCTTATGGGCCTGTTTTCTGACCACAATGACACATTACTAACCAAGATGTCTCTGCCGGTAATATCATCAAGAATGTTTGGCAGAATGGCATAGAAGTTACATTTCCATACTTTTTGTGAAGAGTTGTAGGAAAGAAGAGAGTAGAACTGAGAGAAATGTAGGGAGAATTGAGTCATTGCCTGCTCGGAGGCAGCCAACGCTTGGCCAGTCCTCCAGTGCTGTCTGAACAGGGTGCTCTCAGTCCCCAGCCAAACCAGCAGGAGCTATGGAGAGGAGACAGACTGAGCTATGCAGAGCAGACATCAAGRGTGTGAACCAAATATCCTCGAGGGTGGACTGAATGCATGGCAGGGTCCTGCCTTGATGGGGAAGGACTGGAAGAGTCGGGAAGGGATGTGAGAGAGTGGACAGAGGTGCTATGATGATGCTGCCAGGGGCATGTAGGATGTCGTGTAGGGCCCATTAGTAGTGCTGCCCATGGAACAATTTGGGAGCTCTGATTACCATTCAGAGAAAGAGATGAGCAGAAAACAAGGGTGGCAGAGAATAGTTCTGTTTTCTTTTGTGATGAAGTGGGATTTCACCGAACATTTAGGGCCAATAATATAGCTTTGCAGGCTCTTTCACCAAGAATGTTTTTGTTTCTTTGAAGATGAGATTACTAAATGTGACAGAGCTGTCTGTCTCCATGGTAGCAGAGCAGGCTATGAAGGGGACAAATGCAAWCCCAAGTTTTCATTTCGGCTAATGTTTTCTCAGGGCTTGCCTGCATTAGGGAACTTTGGAATGTTAAAATGAAATAAATAACTGCACATATGCTAAGTTGCACTAAATTTCTATGTGGATGCTCTCAGTCATTGTAAGTTAGGTCACCACATCTTGGCCTCCTAAAAAAAAAATACCCTGCCCTTCTTCTAAATGAAAATGTAATAAAGCCTTGATTACATAAATTGTCAGGGTAATTTGTCTTGACCAGACATTTTTCTTAGTGCCCCATGTGAATGAAGCCTTGAGTGAAGACAGTACTGGAGTCACATTGTTGGGCAACAAAGGTCRCAAGATTAGCAGAGAGTGGTGTTAGGGTATGATAGGACCAGATATCAACTTCTCTTTAAGATGCCCTTGTTAACACATATCTAAAAATATCTCCTCCTTGATGCAGACAGGCACATCTATTATAGGACATTTCAATCTGCCTTTTTGAAAAAGTTTATAGTGAGGCAATTCCGGAAATATTTGGAGGCTTCGTATTTCCTTGATCCCYGCCAAATTGGTTTCAGGCCTCATTATGGTAGGGAAACTATAAGACTGTCTGTCTTATTAGCTTACTGGCAATGGTCAAAGACTGAGTTTACATATAAATTTTCTACAAATATCAGGTCACAAAATTTGGGGACATCCATGGTGGAAGAATATACTTAATAGACAAGTATTTTTCACAAATAAATGGGCACTTTCAGTGTAGGAAATCACAGTGAAAATGTCAACTGGTCTTGCCTGCAGGATGTGTTACATGATTTTTAACAAGGCAGACTGAATCCAAAATCYTGTCAAAGTAAAATATTATAAAAGTGACCCCATTAACTGGTGGAGTTCAGTGTTTCTTATTTTGTGATAATGGGTAGATACATTAATTTCAATATGTCGTAAATACTAAYAGATACAATAAATAACTAAGATCTTTGATCAGTTAAGAATTCACAATTTTCATATCAAAAGAATCTGAAAGGGCAGTCCCACAGGAATCATTTAGTATTTATTCTTTGGCTTTAAGGTACCATTCTTTGTGAGCAAATTCATCAGTCCAGGAAAGTCTTTGCACCTTGCAAATRTCTGTGCAGTAGTGACATATGTAAGTGACACTTTGTTCCTAGTCGGTGGTTGTCTGGTTCCCAGAAGTCAATTTTATTCTGAACCTGGAGATGYGGGAGCACCACAAGGATTGGCAATAACTCTTTGAAAGATCCAGAGCTGAAGACTCTGAAGATCTGCTATATTTTTTCAGCCCATATGTCTGTTTGGACCTGTATAATATTAATATTATCTAAAGAAAATGCTTTGCTAAGCCCCGAGGAAAATAAAGGATAAACCCAAGAGATTCCAACTAAAAGAAAATTGTTGCAATGAAAAATGCAAGACAGAATCGCGGGAAGAAGAGTGAAAAAATAGGTTATACACTGAGGCCACCTACTGGGTGTTATCGAATTAGCACAACAAATTGCATAAAAACTGGAGATTCCGTTGGCAAGAGTCCAAAATAAAATAGGAGAACTGTCTTGCTCTTAAAAACAAACAAACAAACAAACCAACACACACACCAAAAAACACAAACTCAAACCAAGGGGATAGGGGGTGGAGGAAAAGGAGGGGAAAACCAAACAAAAAAAAAACCAAAAAACAAACAAAAAAAAAACCCGAGGGAAAAAAAAAAGAAGACAAAAAAATCTGTTTTGAAAGCTCTGAATTTTTTTTCTCTCTAACAAGTTTAAGAAAAAGAAACGGACCTTGTAATGGGGTGACTTCTTGGGCTTTCTTTCTTTCTTTCTTTCTTTCTTTCTTTCTTTCTTTCTTTCTTTCTTTCTTTCTTTCTTTCTTTCTTTCTTTCTTTTTCTCTCACTTTCTCTTTTTCTCTCTTTCTCTCTTTTTCTCTCTTTTTCTCTCTTTTTCTCTTTTTTCTCTCTTTCTTTCTCTCTTGGATCTGGATTCTTCTATCCTAGCCATCATCTGTCTTCATCTTTCTCTTGTGTAAAATCAAAGTAGGTTGTCTTAAAGGAATCTAGAAAACCAAYTGTAAAACAATTAATTTTGGTGCTTTAAACTAGTCCTGTTCAAACCAAATAGTAGAGGATATCTATGATTATGTGGTAGGAAAAGTGCATTTTTATCTCTTGAAGTGTGATATTAGAAATTGTGACTAACCATCAAATATACCCRTGTTGTTCCTTTTAACTTATTCATTACAATGAACTTAGTGTCTGGATTTGTTAATGGCAATGCAAGGCAAAGATGCTTTGAAAAGAAGGTGGCAGTAAAATTGGCATGTTAGTACTTCTTAGGCTTTGTGAAAAATCATTGCTCTTATCTAATTCTGTTAAAATGAAATTTCTTTCTCAAATTTAGTATTTATTCTTTGGTTTTAAGGTGCYACTGTTTTTGAGCAAATTCATCAGTCCAGGAAAGTCTTTGCACCTTGCAAATGTCTGTGCAGTCAAGGGGGTGTGGACAACTGTAATACACTATCAACATTGCCTTCAGCAGAACTTTGTTTAAGTGTAGCCTCATGGTAAACATAAAGATTAATGCAAGCTGAAGGTTCTTGATCTTTTCTACCACTTCACTTGCAAAAACCTTTTAAAGTAGTGATCTATTTTCGGAAAATGAAATGCCATCACCAGAAGATAGCTATTTTTTTCTTCATTCCTTTTCCTTTCCACAGCCTTTCCCTCTGTTGATATGGAAAAGTGGGAATGACTAAATAAATGTATAGAAATTTCACTACTGATTTCAGTATAAAATTCACAGTGCAACATAATCTAAGCAGAAAACTCTTTTTCTACCACCTGTATCAATGCAATCTGTAGCAATTAATTATTGTAAATGTCATATGGTAACAYCATGTTTTAAAGGAATGGGGAGCATCAGAGATGGGCTTTGGTGTGTCACAGGGTGAAGCAGAAACAGGCAATGCTGTGTAGGGTTTGAGAGAAATGGTTTTGAGTGAGATGAAAAGGTGGTTACCTTCTGGGCTGGCCCRTTGCTGAATACGTCAAGACAAACTGGGTGATGAAATTTGGCAAAGAAATAGAACTGAACTTTGTGGAAAATAAGAAATTCCAGCCTTTCTGATAGTTTTGGCTGAGGCCGACGTGGTGAGATTGCCACAGGTAATGGCACTRGAGAGAGTGCAGTGCATCCCTTCCTTTCAGCCTGCATGCACAGCTCAGTCAGACACGAAAAACTCAATTCAGCAGGAGGGCTTTCCAWCCAGTAGGTCRGGGAAAGAGACCACCTGATTTTCCRGTAAGAACCTGGGCAGTTTTGGCCCCAATTGTTATGATGTCTGCTTCTGGTTGTTTTGAACTAAACAGAAGTGGAGATTACAGAGCTCAAGARCTTATTTCACAAATAAAATAGAACAACATGGGTCTGTTACTGACATGATTATATTAATGGGGAGAAGTCTGAATAGAACAAATTCTGTTTGGACAATTGATAAGGGAGAGGCTCCATTTTTCACTTGGAATATTGGAGCAGTGTCTTGTGCTTGCTGATGCTGAAACATCAGAATCAGGGAAAAGTACTGTCAAGRCTGAGTCTGCTGTGTGGTTTTCCAGGCATTTCACTGCAGATTTATGGTCGGTAAACTTGGCTTCTGAATTGTAGGGATGTATTCAATTTTTTCCTGGCTGCAGTATGTTGCTGATCCTTTGTGCACTACTTTTTCTTCAGAAAAGTTTCCAGTTCCTAGTGAATGGATTGTAGATTTCAGTTCTTCTGTTTTCTTTCCTGCTGAAAACAATCTGCCTATCTTTGACTGCTGTGCAAAGAACAAGTCTAGCTTTCATCATAGGTGTTGGTGTTTTCTGGAACCAGATGTGTTAACGTAGTCACAGCCTCATACAGTATAACCAAATATACTCACAACACCAATGAGTGGCTTTTATCTTTCTGAATTAGGTGAAGAACACATTGTCATGTCATGTCATGTCATGTCATGGCACGGAACAACCCTCTGATATCTCACAAAGAGACTAGCAATTTGTGCACTTTGAGAATACCCCACTTCACACAGCTTATGTAGTAAATGCATTCTTTTTTTTAAAAGGACAGTAATAGAACTGGATTAATGTATTCCATGGAAAATTCTCTCAAGATAGGGAGCTACCCCGTGAAGCTGCAAGTGGTACTGAGTGAAAGTAATGCAGACACTTGTGCAAGAAGTTTAACCATCTAAAATATCTTAAATTACTATTGTAGGTTAAGAACGTCAGTCGTGGCAATTTCTTCCGCTTTTAGTGTTTGTATTTGATTCATTGTGTCTTAAAATKTTTTAGATGAGAGATAATTTTTGGCACTGAAATATAGCATTTGCATGTCMAATATGAAGCATTTTCATGAAGCAATATTTTGTTTTGTCTAACAGGTTTTGATCTCACCTGGCTCTGATATGCAGTCAGTTTTACAAAAAAAAAGTCGATGGAATCAAAATCTTTTCCCTGATAGGAACTTCCCAAAGTGTACTTAGCAAAAATAAACTTTTACTTAATTAGAATTACCCTTTTCCCTCATGCCATTGGCATAAATATTTTTTCATAAAGCTAGTATTTATTAAGCCAACTTTTATGCATAAATAACAGAAACTCATTCCAAAACAAATTATGTTTTCAAAAGATGAATGTTGAGGTTGAAGTATTGTTTTCTTAATTTAAAGAAKAATCCTGTGTAAAAGTAAATTCTCATTCATTTATAATACACATTATAATAATGTGTATTTTTGGATTAACCATCTTAAAATTCTTACAGGAATACTAGAATAGAAATAATACTGTTATATTATTCTATCTAACCATGCACTCTGGTGTGTGACCTAAAATAGCATGTGACTGATCATATCTTCCCAAGAAAATAAAACTCACAGGTTCTGGTTTTAATGACACTGATGAAGACCMCTGCTGCATCCCATTCACTGCTTGAATATGTGGTGGAAAAAGCAACCTGTCCATTTTTATGGGCACAAAGACATGCTCCTCCATGAGCAAAGGGGTGCTCAAAGGTTGAGTAGCAGTCCTGTTGCAAATTATCTGGGTGTTAMAGGGGAGAAATAGGAGTCAAATTTGGACCAAGGCTGTGTTCTGATGCACAGTAAAGCAAATTGCATAGTGAACTGCACTGGGAGGAGCATTGCCAGCAAGCTGGGGGAAGTTAYTTTCCTCATCTAATAATAAAGTAACCACAAGACTGTGGTCTGGGGTGMTCAGGATGGACACTAGAGAAGATTTCTTTATTACACGGATGGTGCARCACTAGAGAGTGAGGCCAGGGAGATGGAGAAATCTCTTTTTGGTTTTTCAAAGATCCAAAGCCCTTATTGACCCCGTGGGGCCGAGCAGAAAGTTGGGTTAGTAACCGCCAGAGACACCTTCCCATTGAGGTGCTTATAATTCTGTGATGAATCTTGTGAAAAAGAAAATTYTGCCTGCCTGAAATGAAAACTGGCAAAGTTCAACTGTATTTAGTACAACCCATGAGTATTTTTCATGTGATTTAGGAATTACTCCAAACAYGGTGACATCATTCACACAGCTCTGGATTGTACAGTGGTTACAAAGAATCTCCGTTATCATTCTTTGGCTGTCGSTAGATGTCTATATGGCACAAATTTAAAACAGAAATATCAGTGAAACCCCTACAGTTCTCATCCTGCGTTACCTGTGGATTTGTCCTCTATAATTATAGAAAGCTCCTCTGTACTGTGAGTTTTTTWAATGGTTCTGCAGCAAGTGGCCCATGAGTCACAAGAAGGAAGTGATCAGTCACCACAGACTTCCCTGGCTCCCTTGGGACAGTGAGAAGATTCATCATATCCTTGGTTTTTGTCTTAATCCATCAGTGTCTGTCATCTGTATTAGTAAAGAAAAGTGGTCAGCATCAGAGACTGACCACTCTCATGTTTATCTGTGCTGTGGCATTATTAGTGGRTTTTGTCCTTATCAGTCAGCCCACCCCTTAACAGTGCATGGTCWTGATTCTGGGGACAGTACAGGCCAGGGATCATTCACTGAGGTAAACCCATTTTTGAGAATGTACACTGTACAATTTATGTTTGTAGACTTCAGTAACGAGACATCCTACTTATTATTTGTTGCAACATAAAAATGTAAAAAAAAATTATGTGTCTGGGAGGAGTCAAATAAGAGAATGAGGTTTCTCAGGTATCAGACTATACATAAAGAAGATTCAGTCAGTGGCAAACATCGAAGTGTTCTAGTAGGTTAAAGTACCATAAAAACTGTTCATYTAGTGTCTAAGATTATTTAAAAGCTTGAAGTTGTTCTTCTGATGAAAAGAAACGGGAATTATTTACACATTTGTATTTACAGTAGATTTTTTTTTTTGTTGCTTGTACCATTTGATGTCTCCCAGATGTTTTAGTACAGATTCTCTATTCACCGTTTTCATGACACCCTTGATTTCTTGACCTCTTATATTCTGTCCTGTCTACTCACCAGGTTTATTAACCCWAAACTATTTTACCTTTTCCTTGCASAAAGGYCACTTTRTKKTTTAAAATTACYTTTGCAAGGTTTCTCTCTACCATTTCATTTCTGCTTGCTCTCCTAGTCATGGTCTTAGTATTCATAATACACGTAATTGATTTTACCAAGTGGCATAATGACATTTTTTTGTCTTTTTCAGTATTCATTTCCTATTAATTCATATMATTTTATTGAGTTTTTATTAAAAAATCTTTATTCATCAGTGTTATCTGATGTTTGTGCTGATATTTTTATGAAACCATGTATTGTATCTATAAAATCTCACTTTCTAGTAATGATAGCCAAGTTGGGGTCATAATTAGATTTGTTTGCAAAGTTAGGATTGTGTTTTCATGTGTCATTTTACATTTGTTTACATAAAAGTGATTTTCTCTGGTATTTTTGTACTTAGTCACTCAATCTCCTGAGGCTTTTCTGTGGTTCATTTTCAGGCCTCATGACGCTGAATAACTGCATCAGCAGCACATCATGTCTCCTTCTGAGTCACACCTTTTGTGGTCATTTTGGATATGATGAACACTTTTGATCAGAACATCATGTAGTTTGGGGCAGTTGGCATTTACTCCTATTTTATTTTTGACAACTGTAATAGCACAAGGGCTTTTTCTGCTAGCCCTTGTCAGTGTAATTTTTTAAATCTTGTCCAATGTCTCCTTGAATCTGTATACACGATGTTAAATTTTTCTCCCTTGTCTGTAGGCTTTTTGATTCCCTCTGAGATAGATCTGTGAGGCAATTGTGGTAACTTTACTAAAGTATATTAAATTCCACCTTTATACTGTATTTCTGGTGTCAGTCATTTGCAGAAAACAGATAACTGCCTCCGCTAAGTATAGGTAGAGGTATATTGAATGTTATGCATGGAAATGGACACTGAAACCATGCAGAAAAAAAAAAAAAAGATATTCTGGAATATATAATTTATTTGGTTTTTTGCACTGCTTTAATGATCTTCTGACAAATTGCAGCCGTGTATACATTGCACTTCTACCATTCACAGTTTCCTCAGTCAAGAAATATTGCTGATGCAAGTTATATTTTACCAACAAAAATTTCCTCAGTATTTATACAAAGGCAAGTACCCATTAGTAAAGAGATATTATTACKTTTTCCTACTCCATTGCAATGAAGATGTGCAACATATAAAACAGTGCTACAGAAGATCTGTTTTGAGCAAGCACTAGTTTGTAAGTAAGAAAAGGATTGTCATGGCTGGAAAAGAATTAGAAAAGAAAACACTGACAGTCTCATTCAGTATTTAAATACTAAACCTTCAGTCTTCATTAYGATCAATTAACTAAAGAAAATGAAATGTCAGCCATTACAGAGCTCAGGTATGGATGACATCTCAGCCTGCTTGTGAGTTCCCACAAACAATTATTTATTCTACAGAAGAAATAGCTCTTCTTGATCTCAGGTCTGGATGCTGACTACAGAGCCAGTGAGCTTGAGTGGGTAAATGCCACCAACATGAATAGAAAGGACGACTTAGAGAGAGCTGGKATGTTCACACCTGCTGTACCCTTTGCATATCCATGGCACTTGAGATGGTCAGCCACGAGAACAAGYTGTTTCCTTTGAAAGGGAACGATGTTGTAGAATGTATTAAGTTGCTTTGAGTCCTTTCTGCAGCTTTGCACTGGTGAATAATTGCTTGGTACTGTTGGGCTGCTCACATGAGACGTTCAAGAGCGATATCTC
This sequence comes from Malurus melanocephalus, assembly GCF_030028575.1. Taxonomy (NCBI): domain Eukaryota; kingdom Metazoa; phylum Chordata; class Aves; order Passeriformes; family Maluridae; genus Malurus; species Malurus melanocephalus. Next base: position 31,830 of record NW_026623301.1, on the reverse strand, counting down.
TTGGGTCTTTTTCATCATGAGGTGAAACTCATCAGGTGACATGAATTCAAGTACTAGAAAAAGGTAGATGAGAGGCTGCTCTGTTACTTAATCCATACAACCATGCTGCTGTTCCTGTCTTGTCGGCTCCGTACTTGGACAAAGTTAGCCCAAGGATGAAAAACATCTGTGYGAAACTGAACCCATGCAAGAATCACGATGTGAGGAAAGCCGTTCTGAAGAGTGCAGTCTRCTTTGGAGTTAGTCATTGCACATCTGTGATTGATCAGCTGAATCTATAATTTAGAAGTCCTTATGCATTCCTTGATTGTGCTAAGTTTGGACATAGCTTTGCCCATGAGTAATGCTTTCTATAAGCTTTGATTGGCTAGAAGACCCCATCCCATGCTGGCAGACGATGACACGTTACTCAGTTATTCATGCTTCACTTGCTTCCTGGCTGAACTGCGAGTCTGATGTTTTTGGTCACCAGGCTTTCAGCACTTAGAACAATTCACCTACAATAAAAAGCCCTCAGCCATTCTGTTTATTTTGAGTGTATCATCAGACCTGTCCTCAGCTGTCTACAATCTCTTCCCACAAGAACATGGTTCTTCTCATCACAATGGGGTTTTCCACAATGGCCAAAAAGTGTCTAGAGTTTAGTGTTGACAACTGCACTCATCTGTCCATGCAGATCATTCCCTTTACTCCCTATCTCCACCTCAGTAGGGGTAAATGCTGTCATAAAAGCTGTCTGTCTAGGAGACAGAATGTTCTTGGAGACCGCTCTGAGATAATAAATGAATATCGTGGGATATGAGGACAGTCACAAACCTGACGTTCCATTCAAAGTTCGAGGCACATTTATTTGTCCTCTAGCAAAACCACTGAGGCAATGTAATTGTTCATAATCAAACCAACTCTACCAAACAGACAAGACTTCATGGCCCAAGCATCTTYCCTTGGGAAGAAGAGGAGAGAACAAACAGCATGCAGCAAGCAGGAAGTTATGCTGCTTAATGTATTTTGGAATGAGTCTCCAATGCCATGCTAGTGAGGTATAAAGAACTCTTGCAAAACTGAGCAGGAAGTGGCTCACAGCCTAGTTCCCATGCTGTAAGCTTTTTTTGATGCAACCTTGATACCTGCTTCTTTGGACAACATSTAAATAGCATTGAGGAAATAGACACACCCTTGCCTTCAAATGCATTTGGTTCTGCTATTTGAAAATTTGCAGTACTGCCGTGGGACGTGATGTGCAAAGTTGGCATTTTCCTCTTGTTGAAGTTTTTATGACGGACGCCCAAACCCTGCAAAARTACCCCGAGTGCTCTGTGCTCAGCCCCCAATGCCCTGAACTCCAGCTTTTACCCCCTCTACCAGCTGCCCAATTTTTCATTAATCTTGCAGATTTCCTATCCATGACAAGAAGTCTAAGGCAGAGTTAGCAAACATATAAACACACAAACTAAAGAAGTGATTATCATACTGATAAGAAAGTGCAAAACCAAATACTATAGAGAAACAACACTTAAGAAGGCAGTGTCCACGTATTTGTGTTCTGCCTTTATGAGAATTCATCTTCCTTCATCTTCTACGTCTTGAGAATTCAGCAGAAATCTAAAAATACTTAACACTTTAATTGAAGGACATTTTCGTGACAAATAACGTTATATGCTCTCAAAAGAAATACTTACAGTGGGACCAGCATCTTGGAAATCCTGTGAAATAGATTCGTGTCAAAGTTTCATGGAAGACATGACAGTAAATTAACTTCCATGTCTCATTTTCCATAATATGTAAATAAGTATGAACTTAATCTCTCTACAGGGATATTTTTTTTTACAGGTCATAGTAATTTCGGCCATTGCAGACCGTGCCATGCAAACACCAGTTAAAATTGATGCCACATTTTCTCAAAAAAATTATAAYCAAGTCTAGCCACTGTTAACTGAAGCTTACTGAGCACCTTTTTATATTTTGTGTGTTCTTGTTGTTTCCCAGTAGGTCTTATCAGGAAGCCTCCAGCTGCCTGATATGCTTGGAGCTACTATCCCATACTGACCCAATCCATCGTRTTTGTGTGCCATCCTGGCTTCCCARCCTCTTGARCTGTGGGACTAAATTTGGGATGGAGAAGCTGAGAGATGTGTTAGCAAAAGGCAGGTACAGCTGATCAGATGCCTGCTGCCCTTCACTAAGGCAAGATTTTGCTTTTGCAAAGACCATTTTCTCCAGACATCCGCAGCTACAGTTTTCAGTTTTATATTTCAAGAAAATACCGAGAAACTGCAATTATTTCAGAAGTTATCTGGGACACCGGTTCTTTATTCTGGGTTGAACTGTACATTTCATTGGGATTGTGTTCAATAACTTTTAGCATATTCTATGAGAGGGTTTGCCATTTTCTGRATTTAATTCTGAATTCAGTGTATGTGTTATTTGACCATGGGCAAAAAACTTGCACATATCTGCATACCATGATACAGAATTTGCAGCTGAATGACATAACACAAGGAATTATTTTTGTGATTTATTTATTTGTATCACACTGCAATTTAAGAAATTACAAGTAATTAGAAAAAAAAGGGACATTTTTAAGATACTCATTGAAAAAAATTAGTAAATTCTGGAAACTTCAAGGCAAAAGTTTATTTTTGAGGATGTGTTTATTTTTTAAAAAAATTTGTTTTACACCTAAATCCATTGAGAAAACTAGTTTCTAGAGAAGAAACAAATTAGTCCATAATAGCATATCCTTTTTTTTAAAAAAAAAAATAAAAATTAATTCCTCATTTAATAAGAATCTYGTTTGTATTCAAGTATTTTCATGGCAGTTTGAAGGAAGTATTTAGTACCCTCCACAGTCCCGTATGTCATCAAATAGAAGGTTAGAAATTACAAAMAACAAATTCCCAACTATTTACTGACAAATAATACACAATTTACAGAGTTTACAACAGATTTTAATGAAAAATAATCTCGTGTGAAAGTACTTCCTTTCCTGTTTTACATACAATGTGTAAATATATACTAAAATAGCTTATTTTCTTTTACCACTTTATAAGWTATGATTGTCCAGCTAGATATATTGTGAAAGCCAATGTGTCATGAGCTTTTTAAAAAATAATGAACAGAACTGTATATGTGAAAGAATAGAGAGCAATTTTCACAGCATCATTTTGTTTAAGCAGACTTTCAGAATAACATCCTGAAAAATCTTCAGTGTCATACAGAAAATATTAACTAAACAAAGATTTAACGTAAGTAATTTTTTTATTCTGCAAGTGACTAAAGAARTTTTATTCACTAATAGCAATGTTTTATAGCTGTCTAGATTCTGAACAATGATGTTATTGAGGCAGTTGAATATCCCAAAGTAATTGAAAATAAATATTATTGTTCTTTTTAGTAGAAGTGAGGTGGCAAATACAGACTTCCTGTTAGCCCATGAAACTGTAGAAGTCACCTTCTTCTTCTTCATCCCCATTAAACCAATCTAAAATGAATGGGGTTAACTCATGGTCCAGTATTTTTTTATGTCTCTGGGTTTGTTTCTATTAATTTTATGTTTGCAAAGTTGATCAAGAGGCAACAAAAGGAGAAGAATCACATGRCCAAGAACATGGGGTAAATGCAATGATAGAAATTGCTGTCATTTAAGATCTTCAGAGCCATTTTCTATCATCATTTCTCTTTCATCATGTGAACCTTCAATAAACTGAATAATTTCACTCTATAAAAGATTGAGAGGTAAATGAATGATATGAGCATAAGTTTCAGAGGTGCCAAACCAAAGAGATGTTTCTAGTTAGCCCTGAAAATATTGTATTTTACTAATGATATCTGTAAAACCCCTCCTTATATCTACATCTCTGCCCCCCCACTAAATTCACAACATCTACATTTAGATATATTTATTGMAACATGTTTAACTATTGCTGCAATTCCATCTTGCATTTACATTTCCTATAGTGTTCTTCGTGACCTGGATGACCTCCTCAGGCTGCAGATAAAGAAGATCCTGACTTAAATCGCTCTCTGTAGCTGAGAGAGSAGTCAGTAAGAGAGGCTTCAGGAACTGGGAATTGTTGATTCCTCCCACAGAGGGCGTTTTGCCAGAGCATTCTGCTTTAGACTAATGGAAATTCTTGGACTAAATATATGYATGCATAGGACTGGAAAAATATATCCAAAGCATGTGTCTCATATGGAATCCAATTCACCTAAAGCATAAAATTTGAAAACACTTTTTCTTTGTGAGTTAGATTGAAAATGACCATGAGCTTGACAGTCTGTATTATTGCATGGTTTTACCATGTTTGAAGTAAYGGGTATTTGCTAATTGATATTTGGCAAAGGGAAGAAAGAGACCATAAAGAGCAAAGACACGTCCTTAAGTGCTTGAGTAAGAATGTGCTTGAGTTTTTCCACTTAAACTTCAAACCTGACCTTTCTGACGGTGTACTCTGTGTCTTAAGTAGAAAACGAATATGTGCACCTGATAAAATAAGAAATAGGGATTTAAAAAAAGTGTAAAGTTTCATTTTCAGCTTTCCTTATTTTAAAGCAAATAATTTCAATATCGATTCTCTAGTCTCACAGAGTTACSTCTCAATAAAATCTGTAAGAGCAGCTGCAGACATTGTGAGATTTTAACAATGAATAAATAACACTTMTTCCAGAGCCTGGTAAAATTTATAGGACTTTTTCCCACAGTAAGTGACGTGTTCAAATGTTTACTAACTCATGCTATGTATAAATATTCAGGGTTCTGTGCCTGTAAATGCATGCCTAATCCAGGCCAGCTGAAGGAGGCTGCAGTTTCCTGCAGCATTATGGACCCTTTTCTGGGAAGGCAGACCTAATTCTCACTCTCACATGCACAAAGAGGTCACAAAATCTCAATGGCACTCCAGACTACTTACCTGCTTTCAGTCTCCTTGTCTTGATCTTTTCACTGGCTGCACGGGGAATACATGCCTGCAATTGTGGTTAAAGTTCACAGCAAATTCATTAAATCTGGTGTGTTAAAAGCTGAAGTTCAAGGCTGATGAGCTGTACTGCTGGGACAAACCTTATCAACAWCTCTTGGGATGTCATCTGTCTTAGGTAACTAAAAAGAATGCCAGCGTTCCTGGGAAAGTAATTTTTTTCWTTCCTGTGCTATGTTACACTTCAGGAGCTGTAACATACTGTGAAATRCTTGTGCTTTCCAGTGGAAACTGAAGTAAAAGCATAAAGAATTGCAATGTCGTTTGATGGGGTGTTAAAACAATCTAAACTTGATGGGGAGAAAGCATTTATTTTTCAAAACTGAAGCATATAGGGGGCATACAAAGATTTTATCACAGATGTGTGTAGTCATGCAGTAGGTGTCTGTGCCTCAGAGGGCTKCAGATTATCTGCATGCTCACTCTGGTTTGGATATGCCAGTAAAACRTATCCACATGATGTTCAGGCTTTGTAGAGCCAGCCAGTGAGAGAGTCTTTGGGTTTTACCGTTTTTGCATGATTTGTCTGCACTGGGACAAACTATTTTCTTTTGTTTCTGAGGATATTTGCTGAGTMCCTGTTCCCCATGGAGAGCTTTGTCTGCTTCATGAGAAGGAGGAGCTAAGTCTTCCTGAGAGCTGGACCTGGACCACAGGAGCACCACTATTTTTTGATGCTGCTCTTCATGCAAGATGGTTTAGAAGGTGCACATGGCTTTTCTCATACACAGGACAATTTTCTAAAGACAAAGCAAACAATTTCTTGCAGCTCAAAACCATGACAATTTCTCTTAACTTTGAAATGTTCATGGCAAGATATTGCTTTCAATAGACAGATATTGTTATTCAGTAGAGGGCACTCCTGTGTGCAAAASTCTATATGGCACAGTACAGTCAGGCAAGATCAGCTAGATTTAGAATCTTGAATTATAAGAGTGTTATRTGAGTCTGCTTCCTTCAAATTTCTTTCTTGATGTACAATTCTATTGTGTCTCTGAAAGAGAAACTTCTCATTTTGGGGGCTTGTAAAGGCCGGGGATCAAAGAAGGGAGTGACAAGAGGGACTGACTCCTCAGYCTTCTCCAATAGTGAATACGCTCGCGGAAAAAAAACACTCCCCAGTGTGAGCGGGAAATAGAAATCGCCACCAACTGGAAAAAGGTAAAAAAAATAAAAACAAGCACCCCTCTGCCTTCCAAGTTTTACCGACAGGATTCGAGGAGCAAGTGAAGAGGCTGTGAAATTGCCTCTTAAGATGCAGGACGGAGCTGCCGATGCTCCGCGCTCGCCGGGGGGTTCCCATCGGGGTGGCGATCGCGGCACTCCCCGGTCCCGCTGCCGGAGCCTTTGTCCTGCCTGGAACCCTCCGCTCTCACGGGATGAGCTCTCTTCTTCCTCCGGGAAATCAGTGCTGCCGCCGAGGGCTGTGTACTTAAAGTTTGGCGAGCCTCGAAGGTTTTTCTTCTTTCCAAATAGTTGTTGCGTTTTAAGAATTATGTTAGGAAAAAAAAAAAGGTGCTGATATGGTGTTTCATCAATAGGTGAAGTYCGTGGTGTGGAAGATTAACAGAATTAAATAACCATGAATATACCACGGACCGTGGGTCGGGAGGACAAAACGCCCCCCGATGCTGAAGGCAGGAGGGGCACTGAGGGGCGCAGGGCAGGTCTGCCCCAGCAGCGGGTGGCAGAGCGGGATGCCGGGGGGTACCGGGAGCCCCCATGCCCGGTGTCGCTGCCGGACCGGCGGGGAGCGGGACCGCCACAAACCCGGCTGGCCCGGGACACGGGCGGAACCCGCTCTGGGGTGTCCCTAGGCACGGCAGAAGGGAGCAGGTTTGGTTTCGTGCAGGACTGCGGCCTCTCCTGCCCTCCGTAATTTCGGGAGCAGTTGTAARCTGAAGGAAAATACAGCGTGAACTGTACAATACGGGAGAGAAACCAGGGACAAGAGGAAATGGCMRCAAATTGTGCCAGGGGAGGTTTAGATTGGAGATTAGGACAAAAATTTTTGCCGAATGGTTAGTCAAGCATTGAATGAGGCTTCCCAGAGAAGCAGTGGAATCACCATCTCTCTGGAGGTATTTAAAGATAGGTAGATGTGGCTCTTGGAGACATGGTTTAGTGGTGGAGTTGGCAGTGCTGGGTTAACAGTTGGACTCRATCTTACAGTAATCATAATCATAAAGTAATCTTTATGATGTGTGTGTGATGCCATTGTGCTCTGAAGTTCAATGTATCTGTTGGTAAGTAAAGCTGAGTGAGTTAGGTCTATGTCTCAGTGCCAAGCTCACAGGGACCATGGCACCTTTCCCCCTTGCCCATGAACCCCTCTCTTTCAGAGTAATAATGGGTCACTGAGTTCCTCTTTTCTCTTATATTCTGGCCGTAGTGCAGTTCACCACCCCCACAGAGTCATGCCTTCCATGAACCAATTTGAAAATGTTGACCKGTTTCCATTTGGGGGAAAAGAAAACTGAGGTTTGCCTTAGTTTAGCTGGTATCTAACTAGTACCTGTGCACAGGGGATGCCTGGGACACAAAAGTACCAAATGAAGAAAGGAGTGAAAGAAATGACTGAAGACTCCTTAATATCCTAAATATCATCATATGATTGTGTTACCTCTCTCCTGTATTCCGTATGAGTAACAAGTGCATGAAATGAGCACAGCCCGCAGCACAGGTTTCTCTGGGGTTTCTCAACAGCCCACTTCCACTCTGGAAATCAACACTTCATTCTTCCTAGTTGTCTCTCCTTTTTARGCCTACTTTGTTTACCTTTACAAGGGCCTTAATTTTCTGTTATTTAACAGCCTTGTTTTCAGAAGTGAAAATTAGCATTTCTAATGAGCATAAAATCTTAGATTGTACCCTGGAAATTTGTGTGATAATAAAGAGATTTAAAAGGTCAGAATTTGAACTCAAACTTCATGTCTTCATCAGTGCAATTCACAATGCGGTTTCCTTTCTGGAACTGTGAATAAGGAAGGGGAATTAATCCTTTAGCAATTCACTAAAGCTGTTTTTAGAAATGGGAACTACTCATTCCTAATCTCAGTAGCGTTTTTGAGGATAATATCCTCTAAAGTGTATAAACCTTTCATTCCACATTGMTCTCCATGGGGAATGAGTGATGTGAGGCAGATTTTACCAGAAGAAGCCTTTTACCTAAACTACTAATTTGAACACCTATAGCTAATTCAATAGTCACCGGGAAGACATCTGGTGTTTCAATTGCCTGCTGMACTCAACTCAGAATCTATTTATTGTTTCCAGCTTGCCCAATCAGTACAAATGTATTAGCTATGTGTAATTGCTAATCCATGAAGTGAAGAAAGAAAGAATAATCCAAAATACCAATTGTGATATTTTGATATATAGTCRTAGTAAATGTTATTTTAAATCTGTTTAAACTTGGATATAAATAAGCTATATCCTTCCTGTCTTGTGATGTATATTAAATGGCCAAATATTTGAGCTAATATCACTGAGAATATAGGTTGGAATTCCTTTATCCCATTTTTAAACAATTAAATGGACATCTCAGAAAAGGAAATCCATCCAAATTTCCTCATCTGCTGATGGAAATAAATTGCTGCTCTCAGAAACCAATCAGGCAATGAAATGAATAGCTTGGGTCTGCCACCTCACCTCCAGATAACTAAAATTAAATGAGACAGATCACTTACTTAGTGCTACAGGATCATTCAGGTGAGCAAATACATTTTAGCTTAAATAAGCAAGTGCTGCAGAGTTTGATCTGCAGTTTAAATTGTAGCAGCAATTGCAGCAATTCTATATAATGAGCTTTGAATTTAAATGAGCACCATCAGGAWTATTCCTTCTGCTGTTTAGGCTCTGGGGGGCCCTTATGTGATGGTGATGAAAAGGAAGATGCTCATGTGCAAGCAAAGCAAATGACATCATGTTAATAAGAAGTGAAAATTAGGAAAAATTTGAATAGATTTAATTAGCATTGTTTGTTCTGTGGCTTTTTTATGAGGAAAAATAGGACACATAGAAAAATGCTATAARCATATTTAAAATTTATTAATTAAATCTGTTCCACAATCATTGTTAAAAAAAAAAAATAAAAAGATAAAAACCAACTGCCTTTCTATTTCACCCATTTTTGGTTCAGTCAGAGAATTTTACTGGCAGTGAAGACAGCTTTACTGCCTTTCTCAGTATTGTGAAGTATTGTTTTTTAGAGGAACTGTCCTTGCTTCCAAACACAAGCCTGTCCTGTTTCTGTTCGGAAAGGTGGCAACCAACTTTGAACACACTTTTCATTTTTCTGGGTCACATACTCTTTCATTGATTCCCTTTTTTTTCAGAAGGGGAAAAACGAGCTGTGGACCAGCAGTATTTATCAAACTTTCCAACTTGTAGGAGCATTTTTTCTTAAATGTAAAGGTGTATTACTGGCGAAATAGCCCTTTTTTTTAATTACAAAATTTTTCTGTCAAGCATTACATTGTTTGGAGATACAGTGTTATCCAGTATCTCCAGTATTTTTCTGTTATATGTTTCTCAAAATGACTGGAAACTTCTGTGATTTCCCCCCCTCATATTTGTGTGGAAGCAGGTCACTGGTATCACAGATGTAATTTATTCTGCCAAGATCTACTCAGGATAAATCCCCCTTCTCCCAAATTGTTGTCTCTTCCAACCAAAATTGTGACTCATGCCAGTAATTCCTTGCTGTCCTTTCTTGAAAGCATCTTTCAGAGAAGCAAAAAAATGCTTTCCCATACCTGAGAGTTTGTACACTGATTTGGCAAAGGTGCTAAAAACTTTTTTCCATTTAGCTTTCTATTTTGTTGCTTTTCACTGCTCTTGTTGTGACTTACAGTTTTAGGCAAAGTGGTTAGTTTTTTCTGACTATAACTGAAACAGGCTGAAATAAATTTATCTGGAGACAAGTATTATAAGAATCTTTGAAGTTTTTGTCTCTTGTAAATGGGCATCATTTACAAGCCATGAGAGTTTGAATGTGGATGTTTTTCATTTTTGCTGTCAGTGGGGTATTGCTTGATTTTAACAACATTTATGTGCTGCCAGCAAAGCAGATGAGAGGAGCAGTACAAGAGCCAAACGAAGGCAGAGTATGCTGGGTCTGTGCTGGGGCTGCAGTGTGAACCCCACAAACAGAGCCTTGCCCTGGTTGTGTCACCCAGGCACAAGGCAGCAGCAAGGCTCAGAGTCTGACAACCTAAACACCTAACCTAACACAGTCCTGGTTCCTAGGAACACTCTGAAAGCACAGCACACCATGCTGCTGCTCATACACATTTGACTAAACATAAAGGACAAAACCAGAAGTAAGTTTGCTGCTCCTTTTTCTTTYTTGGCATCCTTTGGAAACTCTGAGTCTCAGCCAGACAAAGGAAAAAAACTTAAATTTTTACAGCTAATTCTTATCTTTGACCAAGGCAGCTATCATGTTTTATGGGAAACGTAAGGTGAAGCAGGTTGTAAGGCCAGTTAGGCTATTTATTACAGACACAGTTTAAGTGTTTTTTACAGGCTTCCTTGTTAAATTAGAAAAAAGATCACAAACATGTTTGTTTAATCCMCTTTCCCAAACGTCACAATTTAATAAACATGGTTTTGGAAGATTTACTCTTWYAAGGAGYAWCAACACATAAAAAAGAAATCCYRTCCTTCCTCTGTGRYCTTCCCYCTTACTCCTGCAGCCCTGCTGGTARGCAARCRTTCCTTACAYATAATTTTCTCCAGGTAACCTAMGTTCCACTTTTTGCTTGCTCTGTCAGTGACCTAGAGCACTAGCATAGCTCCAGCTGTGTTTCAGTTTAAGGAAAACCACSTCTCAATCAATCTGAAGCTCTGATTTTATTTTTTTGGGGGGAAATAAGGATGATACAAAAGTTTCAAAGAAGATTCCCAGTGATTGCAATGTCTCTGAGACTGTTTTAAAGCTACATCTGAAAAATACTGAGGATACTTTTCTAATTATAAACAAGGACACCAAATGCAAAAAGCTGGAAACATAAAAATACTAGGACATACAGAAAACTTAGGAATAAAATATGTACAACCTCTCTTGCATGTAGTACCAGCTARTGTTAAATGCTTCTTTTTCATATTTCCCAGAAAGAGGACATTTCCTATTAATAGTACAAGAGCAACACAATGCTGTAGGTGTAATATTATCTAATTCTTCTAATAGCAGAATTTTGAACTTCCTTTCTAGATAYTTAATCACATTGTGTTAAGAAGCATCTGAACTCATCTATGTTGCAATAGTACTGAAGGAGCTATTTTAAAGKTATTTTGCATGTGGTGGAATACAAGCCACTAAAACTAATTGTTATCATCAACATCACTAGATGTGATGCCATCTCCAAKATGGTAACACACTTTTCATTTACAAGGCACGCAAGAGAGAGCTTATCCCAACAATGAATCACTTGCCATTATGTGTGGTTAAAGTAATTTAAGTTTTCCATCATGAGATGTGTGCCACAATTCTCAAATTAGAGGGGGTTATTTCTTATGTAGGAATTCTGTCTGTTGCTTCTGCTGATATGTAACAAACTTGTTCCTTATATAAAGGAAGTGGTATTCATTTTTCTGATTCTTGCTTTAGTTACTGCAGTGGCTTCTGACTTTCATGTAAAAGTATGTTCCTTCTTTGGAAAGAAGATTGTAAAAATGCAAATGGAAGGAAATAATTGATTAGAAAGGCCTTGTAAAATCTTTGCAAAACAGGAAATCAGCTGCCATGAAATTATATATTAAAGAATTAYGTATATTAAATATACACCACCAGTTTACCAGGTGGTAAACAGATGTGTGTAAGACAAGCAGAGTCCTATGTGGCATGGCTTAAATATTGAAGAGGAACAATTTCCTTCTAATTTCCATTCCTGCATGGTTCCAGAATGTGGTCTCTCATCTCCTGCTTTTCAAGGCATGGTTAGAATCATGGGTCTTCTCTTAATTTATGTGGGGACTCTCAGATTTGCCACTTTAGCAGTCGAGGCACTGATACTCCTTCAGCTTCCAGGGAAATACAAGCTATAGATAATGAAAGGCTTTAGATAACAAAGTAGACATCAGGTCTAGCCTGATTTTCCACTTCTAATTTATGTGCTGCCAGACTCTAAGTAGCTTTCAAAGATCTTTTCAGGACTATCACACTCCCTGGCTTCTTTTCCTGCTCTGTAGGAGTATTTAATTCCTTATTTCCTGTTACCTCCTAGCATATCATACCAGGCAGACAGGCAACATGACAGACTTTTGAGCCAGCTCTACTCAGCCCATTCTGTTGCAGGTGCAAAAGTATCTCTCAGTGTGTAAACACACTCAAAATGCATACTGGAACTATTAATGCTGCATTTGTTAACATTTCTGAGAAAGAAACAATGGAGGGAGCAACAGAGCAACTGCTAGCGTGCCCCTTCCACCTACACAATGCATTTGATCAATGAACACCTGGGAAGTGTGGAGTTTGTGAGAGCATTGGGCAATGCCTCGTGATTCTTTAAATCACCACTGGCTCAGGCAGTGCTGCCAGCTGAGATTAGTTAATGAAGTGGAAGGCCACCTGATCATTTACTTGGCTTCGGCAACAGCAAAGGTAGAAGGCAATTAGAGCTGTATGAATAATTTTTTAAATTAAACAGTCATTCTTTATTAGAAGTCTGTAGCATCCTGAAGAATCTGAAGCACTGAACAGAGGCATTGTGTTACAGCAGAAAAAACCTAGAAAAATCCATAAGAGTAATCAATGTAGAATTTYGATCTGTTAATAACTGGGCTCTTTGGATTGACTCAGGCCTTTCTTCCTCATGAAATTAAATGAAATATTGAAAATCATCAGGTAATACAGAACTAATAACATTTCTCTAGGTGTAAATGTAAAGAGATGAAAATTCTTTTTTTAGTTACCATGAAATATTGTATCAGCATGAAGCCTCCTTTTCCCAGAACCASTAATTATGAAAAAGGGACAGTACATTCATACATGCTTTATGTAACTTGCACTATTTTTGTGTTTCTCAGGATAAGTAAGGTGAAAGACAAAGGTAGTGACAGGGAAACAGGCCCTTGCTTCCAGTGCCAAATGCATCCCTCCACAATTGTCTCATTACCTGTGAGAACWGTGAACTAAACATCTTTCCAGACAGAGGCTGAGAAAATACAAGTTACCCATGAAAAAGACTTCAAACATTGCAGGACTTGGAAATAAGTTTTTCACTTAYAGTATATAAAACTAGCCTCAAATTAGCTTTGMATATTCTTAGARTGTCTTCTATAAATGCCATCYTTTTAAAATAATAGAGMGTKATAAAAGACTGARGTTTTTCTGGGAATGTTTTAAAATTCGATGGGGTAATGYCAATTCAGAATTTCTGGTCAAGTCCGGTTGTTTCTATGATTTGCWGCAAGGGGCATCTCAGTGTCTCTAAGCTTTTGTTACACGCTTAAGAATGCAAATGAAGAATTTGAGCACATATGAGAAACTGTAATAATGACTTACAGGGAAGGCATAATGAATGTGGATGGAAACATCGATCTCTGAAGTAAAAGAGCAATCAAGAAATGTAGAAGAAGGAAATTGATGGGAAATCAAAGTTGCACATCATTGCTTAAAAAGTTTATTTAAAGATTTTTCTTAGATTACAAAGTGACCCAAACTCATTCAAATGTTTCTTTAYCAAAATGCTTATCATTTGAATACTATTAATGTTTTTCATAAAATACTCCATATTGCAACTTCTTTTATAAGAAAAAKGTGTTCTGAAGAGGTGTGCTGTACCAATGGGCATAAAACAAGAGCAAGAAGCCATATTTTATCCGATATCACAGATTATCTCAGTGCTGGTGCAACAACACAGGTCTCTTCTTCATCAGTTTTGCAGAGAACAAGGAGTAGAAAAAAAATGAGGAAAAGTTAAGATAAACTGTCTTCCAGTCTCATTTGCAGCTTCTTTAGTAACAGAATTTCTGCTGTAAAAAATACTTTTTGCCATGGAGGATTTATGATAAAAGAAAGCCTCAAAGAAAGGACACATTTATTGGTAGTTGTTGATAACTGAGATACTTCTTTTAAGTGACACASTATATTTCAAAACAAGAAGATAATTTCCTATTAAAAAGCAGGAACACCAGATGTATTCTTTGAGCTTTAATAGGAAGGTTTAGGCTCACACTTTTAGCATTGTATTACTGGATCTATCAGTTTTCTATATAAAAAAGAGAAACTACTCTTCCCCAAACAACACCATCAGCACCAACCAGACCCAAAGTGAAACTATTTTCCTGATATTTTTATGGAAAAGAATGAGTTACTGATTTTTAGGACTGATAAGAAGATCTAAAAGATCACTGTGAGACTTAGAAAGTTTAAGCTTYACAAATTCTTTCTTCAGACAAGCAGATTAGCCTGAAAAGAATATGGAGCTGAAAGTGACCTTGGCTGAGGTTGCAGCAATGCAGAATAAGGTTTTGCAGGGTGACTCTGCAGAAGAGGTGAAAATACAGCTCAGAAAATAGACTCTTATTTCATTTGCATTATTCTTCATCTACTCATCTCCTGCCTCTACAGTCAGTGAATTTACAACTGCAGATGTGGGTGGTAAGGTTGATATACTCTACTTAAAGAAACTGAAAATAAGAAARGGATCCTGAAAAAGAGAGCCCTTACAATGAGCTCCTTGGCTGCAAATTTTCATCCTGAAACCTCAGATTTTAAATTATGGGTAGTTCACCAAACATTAATGTCAGCAGCAGGTGACACTACTTCAAGTGGGAATCTCATTTCACAAATAATTCTAAAATATGTTTTTCTCACCTCACAAGCTCTGTTCTTAAGATCTGCAGCACCAGCAATGAAATTATGTATTAGGACATTTAGGCTCACAATACATTCACAAATATAATGTCATGTCAATTTGCATTGACTCCTGTAATTATACTTAAAAATGATCATAGATCGAGAGCCAAATTGTAACATTCACGCAGAATAAGGAAATCCCAATCCTCAACATATTTGCCTGCAATTGAGAAAACCATTGTTGTTTGCAAGGAGCAATTTAGACTTTGCTCCTGTCTCATTAATAGGAAGAAAATAATATTTCAATTACTCATCATCTAGAGAGTTTTTAAAAATATAAATCAATAAATCTTGYTTTCCAAAGAGCCAAACTTCAGATAGCYTTCTCCTTCTGTCAGCTAAAATTTTCCCTGTAACATCTACAGGTACATGAAAGAATTTATTGAATGCATGCATACTTTGGAAACACTGGGATTTCAATAGTGTGTGCTTTTATAAGTATTTGTATCTGGGAGCTTGTAAGTGTGGGTTTAGTTAAGTATAATTGAAATGTGATGGCAAATGTGGGCAATAGATGACTGTTAAATGTTCTCTGTAATTCCTTAGAGTTTAAAAAGGGCTTTGTAGGTTCACTATTCTGCTCTGCAGTTTATCTCTTTGTTTTTAAATTAAGGCAATTATGAACACATTTAATGTTGGCGTTTTGTGAAGATTTACATGAGGATTGATTTTTATCAGTTAAGTACCAGCATCTATTTTGTGTAACTAATCTCTGAACTTCCGGTATGYGGGGGCTTTCTTTTCTTTAGGTTGCAATTTCACATAAAGACAGTTGAAGAACTGGGTGTGAYTTCTCTCCAAATATAAGAAGAGATTTTGTCCATAATTTTCCAAGAATAAATGAGGTATGTCTCCTGACTTCCTTTTCCTATGTTTTACAACAGAACTGTGTCCCACACTCATAAACAGGAACCCTCATTGAAGTTTTGGTCTGAAAACAGTACAGTCCATGCTAAGTTTTTGCTTGGCCACTTAACCATATTCCTATACAATGTTAGATTTTTCAAAAGTTACTTATTTTTCAAAAGTTACTCAGAATATTGCCAAATTTAAAAAGATAAAAGAGAATTCTGAAGAACTAAATGGCTGAATAATGTAAAATAGCATACAAGAAGCAAAATWTCTGTCAAAGAATAAATCTAATTTGAAATGCTTTCTAACTGAAAATGTTCCATTYGATGGCACTTGAGGTCTTCACAWTACTTTTGGTTTCARWCCTTTTTCTTCTGACCAAAGGCTTCTTCCATGCTCTCAGGGAACTTAATGGAAGACTCGAGGAATAGTGCCAGTTTTCTAGGCAGGAAACTGATGACAGAAACATGGAGTTAGCCTTATATATATATATATATATATATATTTTAGAAAAGAATAGTCTATAAATAAAGAAATTACAAAAACATAATACATGCGCTCAATAGTTCTAATGTCAGGCAATAATACATTTGGTGCTTCAGTGTTATAGACGGGGAAACAAATGACATTTGTGAAAGACATTTTGTGAAAGCCCAGCCTGCAGGGGAGGCAGTGACTGGAAGCAGAAAGTGCTAGACCAGGCATTGCTACCAGTGTATTGCCTTACGAAAAATTTTGGAAAATTTCCATACCCAACTGCAAATGAATACGTTCCTTAGACACAGAAGGGGCCAGAGGAATGTTATTCACCTAAATTATTAAAAAATCAAACCCACTGTTTCTTTGAAATTGGGTACATATAATTGGGTTGACTGCAGGAATATTAACTAAAGGASTCTTTTGGTAAATTTTCCTGCTGATTTTACAAGTATATAGCAAAGGAAAGAAGGCAGTGTTAGAAGACAAGTCACATGCTTACATTTTCAGACCAAGTACGTATACGGCTGGAGGCATGATCAGATAAAATTTTTCCTTTTTAATTGCATCCACAATCCTGCTGGCTGCATACTCTGGATCATAAACAGGAAACAAACAGGATTTTCTATAAAGCAAGAAACAGGGGTTATGTAACTATAAACTTTACATTTGACATAAATATGCACACATACATAATTAAATAATTGATGCATTTTCCCTCTTGCCCTCAAGTGGACTTGAAAAGCAAACTTCAAACCTTTTTGTTCCTGCTATCATCAAAATAAATTAAAAACATTTGATGATGCTGTCAATT
>NW_026623301.1:8264-14028 GCF_030028575.1 Malurus melanocephalus | reverse complement strand
TGAAGCCTCTACTTAACCGAGTACTAATAAAATAAGGGCAAACGATTGTGGTTTTAATGCCACGTTTTCCTGCATGATACAGTTCTGAATTGATGGCTTCCATCATTCCAATGATTGCACTCTTACTTGCAGAATAATCTGAGAAGTGATGAAAGAAGAAATATCCAAAATGTCAAAAGCGCCAGAGTAAAAGCTATATACAGAGTGGTATTCTGTTTACTACTATTTAAACCACAGTACTAGCTAGTTCTATCATTAGCAGCCTTGTAATTAGTATTTTAAAAACATTGGTGATGCTGACTCTGGAGATGAACGGCTCTTCCCATGAATGATGCACAGTTGCCTAAGGATAAGATTAATCCTTTTCAGAGGAATTTTTTTCAATGCAGTACAGAGAGATGTAGGAAGATGAGTTTGTTCAGCATTTTCTGTACATTTCCAGATACTCTGATACAAACCAGGCATTCTTCCAGTTCACAATGCCTTCGATTTTAATTTCACAGGCTAAATTTCAGAAAGAACTATTTCTAGTGGTAAAATGTAGATACTCTATAAATGCTCCTTCAGCCTATTACTTCTGATTTTCCCTACCACTAAATACCATTTTGATTTCCCAGGAAGACTGAATCTTGTCTGACTTTTATTGTTGGATGAATGTATGGAACTCCATCCTTGGAGACAATCTGCCCTCACAGAGCCCTGTGCAGCAACCTGATCTAAGCTGGGCCTGTTTTTATTTGGTGATATGGACCAAGTGATGTTCAGAGATTGCTTCCAACACAACTCACTCGATGATGTTCCAGTTGCAAGAAACTATTTTAATATAGTGCTTCAGGTGTGGTTTCCTAGGCTTTTTCAAATGTATGTGATAATATTTATTAGATGCAATGAAATCCAATTATGCTAAAAGATTGATGTCAAAGACTGGCATCACAGGTAGTTTGCTATTCCTCAGGAATTTACGCATAGTGAATGATGGAACCACACAGCCTAAAAATACATATCTAAGGTGTAAAAGGTTATAATGGATGGATGGGCAGCTCCTCTCCCATCAGCCTTACCGTTAGATGATAACAGCTGAGTGTGACCTGTATTTTCAATACCAAATATGATCACTCGATAACAGGTGGCAAGTAAACACAACAGTACTGCTAGCATCAATCAGCCAAAGACATAAGAGACACTTATTACAATGAAGGTCAAATTCCCTTAGGGTGACCTCAGAGATACAATCAGCATGTAAGAGAGGCTTGAGGAGAGACTGGGCAGCAGACACAGACTGATGACACAGGCAGGACTGGAGCACACTGCTCTCATGAGGGAAACAGCTGAGAATACTGAGCTGTGAAATTGCTTAAACCACATTTAATTCAAACTAATTTTACTGAAAACTATGCCCAAATTCTTTCTGCTTCTGACAAACATTTTCCAACTAAGTGTATAGTTCCAGGTATAAYCTATGTGTGGGTCTCAGATCTCTGAAGATTCATCTGCAGAAATCCTGACATGAGAAAGCGTTAGACAGCCTGTATGCAGGGCTTTCTCCCAGTGCACATGTACRMGCTGTGTTGTCCTTCTCATGTGGAGAAAGGCAGTCTGTAATCAGACAGTAAAATCTGCAGAGAGCTTCCTGTGCCATTCAGGCAAAGTGACACCATCACACTTCAGTACAGCATCATCTTTGGCATCCACAGGTTCTTATCAGTACAGGTTGCTTAAGCCAAGCATTTCTGAGGTCTCTGAGAAAAGTGATTAGTACATTGATCTAATTTGTAGTGGCAGCTGACAATACTAACCTGACATCCTGCAGGATCCAATTAATCCACCTCCACTGGCTGTGCTAACCAGGTGTCCACGGTTACAGGCCACCATGGCTGGAAGAAAGGCCTTGCAAGTCTAAAAGAATAGAAATATATTTATTTAAAAATCTCCTTTACAAATAGGCATGACAAAAATGTTGCATTCCAATATTAGGCTATACAGCCTGGTTTGCTTTCTGGGCCTTCAATATGCAAGAAGCCAAACCTTTCATCTCTGTAATCATGTTTAAATGAGAAACGAAATCTCCTTGAATGACTGCTCTCTATTTGAACATCTCACAGCATTATAATCATCTGAATRAAAGCAGCAAGGTTTGTATTTTCTCTGTTTCCTGGTTCCTCAGAATTTGTCCTTTTGAGACTATTGTCAAACGTTTGGTACACAAGAGGGAGCCAGAAGTCAACACATTGAGGGGAATTCAGCTGTTTGTGGGCCCTTTTGTTACAAACTGAACTGAYTGACAATTCCAGTACTMAAGAACACTGCTGTGGGTGACACTATTTAGAAATATGCTAGTGTTTTATGAAGGGGGAGAAAATAAAAAGAGACAGGAGCAGTTACAATTTTTTTTCAATAGCTGATAAATTCTATTCGCCTCCAGATGTGAGTGCCTTGTATATCACTGTCCTCCTGCCCTGCGTTTCTTCAGACCTGTCAGGACGAACACCTCTTCCAGTCTGTTTTCCTCAAGTATTTGGAAGAATAATGCAGTGTGTCTGGGGAATGCTTAGAAGACTTCTGTTTGCAATGATTTCCCATTGAGAATTGCCTTTTAACAAAGGAGTTGCCACCATTGTGATTTTCACACCAAAGTACTYGTCTGTACCTTTTGGTCACTCAGTAGTCAAAAACCACAAAAATTTTACCCAGACTTGAGAGAAGAAGTTGATTCTGAAGGTCTTTTCAAAATCTTCGTCTGTAAGGTCACAGAACTTTTTCCCAGTCAGTATGCCAGCATTATTGATTAGAATAGTAACATCTCCAACTTCTTTTCTAACCTGCATTAAAAAAAGAGTGAACAGAAAGCTTTAGAAGGTATTCTTGCCTCTGGTGCTTCATTTATGAAAATGTTTAGTAACATTTGCAGTAATTGGTATATATGAAAAAAATAAGTATGTAAGAACTGTGGTATTCCATCAGATCAAAGGTCCATCTAAGCTCCCTAGCCCTTGTCTCATGGTAGAAAGCAATGAAAAAGGGACCCAGGCTCTAATCTGTAAAGGTATTTAACTTTTAATATGCTGCAACTTGGGATCTTTTGAAAGGTGTAAAGTACTAGATCATGTTTAATATATCCCAGTGATCCTCCACCATGTTCCCCTCCGTGAATTTGTCTATTTGCTCCCTGAACTCCAGAATATTTTTGGCTTCCACAAAAACCTAAGGTAATAAATTCCGAAGATTTAGTGGGCACCATGACCAAATTTTAACTGCAATCAGAATATTTCTAGTTCCCTATTTTTGGGAATTCATCTGCCAAGCCTGCTCAACTCCTTTTCCATATAATTTTTACTGAGCTGGAAAGAGTGCAGCACAGATAACTAGGGGATACCAATCCTCTGAGTACAAAAGCATCTACCATGACATGGAGAACTAAAATCACCATTAGCTCCATTTGGGTTTGTTACCAAAAGATTTTGTGCCTTGATTTGTTCTTAAGTCAAAGCAGAACACCAATATTTACTCATATTATGAAGAATCTGCCTCACTACAGAGAGTTCTGTGCTAAAGGTGGATGGTTATCTGGGGGTCTCAAAAATTGCAGTATGAGCACCGAAACATAAAAATCTCATATGTGCTGCTGTTWGGCAATTTGGAAACAGGTGTTTGGATCTGATGCCCYAACATTTGACATTCCCTTGGTTCTCTCAGGGAACAGTAGAGTTCAGAGAAGACTTGTTTGATATTTTTTGTCACAGACAAGTAGGGCTCAGATATTTGCACCTTTCCACCTGCACAAATGAATGCAAATCCAGACACTGCTGAGTATGGCAGGAATACTCAATTCTTTCTTTGTGGAATACATTTATACTCTCTCTACTCTTTTAATTGCTCTGTCAGTCAATATGATGGTCTTCTTTTCCTTCACATGACAGCATAGTTTTGACAATGGCAGCTTTTTATTGAGCATGGCATCGTTTGTCCTGTTTACTCACTTCTACAAAAYATGTGGTAAGATTGGCCTCCATTTAGAAAAAAATCAAATTGATAATAAAACTGAAACTGTACATTATGTACTTTTTAAGTGTCCATTAATTCTTCTCTTCATGTAATTTCTAATAGTTTTCCATAAGACAGGTTTGTAGTTTGTGTCCTCTCAAATGCCCTTTAAGRCTGCCACATTTCCTATGCTTTGCTCCTTGATCATCTATTATAATAAAATATATATCCAACATTTCTAACCCATCAGATCCATGTTTAATTTCCTTCAGAATTCTCAAAGTGACACTGCCTGTTCCTGAAAATGAGCTGCTGTTCACTTGACCAGTTTGTTCTAAAGCCTCTTCTTTGGGGGCTTCAATGGTCTCTTTCATTCCTAGAAAGAAAACCTACATTATGGGAAAATACCTAGGGTTTTCTGCAGTGAGTATTTCAAATAAAAAGAAATAATTTAGTATTCTTGCTGTAGCTTTCTCTTCTGGGTCAAAGATCAAGGCTTTTCCTATTACCAATCAAAAATTTGCAGATATTTCCAAGAGTAGTGGAGGCCCATAGTTGAAAAACTTGATCTAAGAAAATTTCTGTCTCCACCAKGGCTGAYAAATMCATAGAAATATCTTTAAATATGGTGGTATTGTTAACAATAATTTGACACCTCAACAGCAATTTTTAAATTTTCAACTGCTCTTTAAGTTTCTATGA
Source organism: Malurus melanocephalus (assembly GCF_030028575.1). Taxonomy (NCBI): domain Eukaryota; kingdom Metazoa; phylum Chordata; class Aves; order Passeriformes; family Maluridae; genus Malurus; species Malurus melanocephalus. Next base: position 9,345 of record NW_026623301.1, on the reverse strand, counting down.
GCACGTYAGTCTGGGCACTTCAGCAGAGTGTTTGCTGATGTGGGCATGGCAAATTCTGCAGACTGGAGGCTGGTGMCTGATTTGGTCCATGTGTTTGGAGGCAAAAATTACAAAACAAAGCTTTTGAGACTCTGCTAAAATAAGAGCAAAGAAATAATTTCAGAATGTTCCATATAGACAATGAAATCCAACAAAGAAATTAACTACATAAGCTTAAATTATTGTGATTTTGGTGCATGCCTTTGCAAGAAGCAGAAAGTATTTATGGGAATAAGGATTTAATACCAATTAAAAACATTATTTAAAAAAAAATGATCTTGCTAAACTGTAAGATAAGTGTTTTATTTTTTGTATTTGCAAAAAGAAATTTCAAGACGAAATGCTGTTTGATTTATAGCATCATTCCAAATAAAGATCAAATGTCACAAATTACGTACTGCCCACWAGTTGCTCAGACAGAAATTTCAYCTCASTATAAAGTGATGATGGATATTAAGATTGCTGAAATTACTGCTKCTGAATTTTTCGCAGTCATTATCAATGTCTCGCACAGGTGAGAGAATTGCATCATCTGTACTGACCAAGTTCCTGGCAMACACAATTCCCTCGAACACTGTGTATTGTGTCAGCACAGGACTCAACACCCTGCCCATCTCTGCAGACATAATATTGTGGTACCATAAATATATCCTCATTATCCACAGCCCAAGGAATACCAGGATGTCGCCTGTGGTGCTCAACACCTTGCACCAATGGCCCTGAGTGGAATATTTTTCTGTGCAGTGTTAGGGAGCTGTGCCCCATGTGCTACTTATGAGTATGGGTAAAATAATTCCTTGCTGATTGTGAGTGTGGGAATTGCAGTTCCAGATACAGATCCTGAATCCAACTTACTTACCCATTAGAAATACTTTTCCTCAGGAAATTTGTTTCTTGAGGAAAAGAAGGGCTTTAGACTGTCATAACCTTGGTCAGAAAGGCTTAATCTGACTTGGTTAAAATTAAAAGCAAAAACCACAAATTGAAGAGCTGATCCCTGCCACATCCGCACCTTTCTTCTCACAATTCCAATTTCTGAATT
>NW_026623301.1:2689-6129 GCF_030028575.1 Malurus melanocephalus | reverse complement strand
TCATAAATTATTGTTCTTCAGCTTGCCGGGATGGGAGCAAAAAGGCAGACGCTGATCATAAATGTGCCTCCGTGAAAAAGTGAATCCCCCGATTAGGATTTCACACCTTTAAAATGGCATTTGTGGGTTCTCCATTTTCCATACATGCGTTATCCAACTTCAAAACGACAGTCCTGCACCACTGTGTATCATCAATATTCCCCCCCAAGTTTGGATTAGAAAGCCACACACACCTAGCTAGGTCTGCAAGAATGTGCTTTTCCTGTGRCATCAGCTTGTCTCAATCACCATAACACCTTATTTCCAAATCCTGCAATCACCATAACACCTTACACTGTAAAAAAGCAATTAAGAGACCACTAYTTATTTGCTCTACTTTGCATTTCAAATAAGTGACACTAAAGGTCTTGYTTATTGGCAAGCCATAAAAGAAAAAAAATGGGTTTTTTTCCACAATTCACTGTGTGCTCTGATGCACATGTGTATGTTGTACACAGCATTCAGACTACAGTTTATGGGGATTCATATCATATTTTTGAGTTAAGCTGAAGTAAAGTGATAGATAAAATGACAAAATTTGATGTAATTTACACCAAGAAAGATGGTGGAAAACTGTACACTGTCAGTGGGAATAGTTSTATGGAAGGGAGATGCTTCCTTTCACAGTTAACTGTGGAATAWTCTTATTTAGGTGCCAGTAAAAGGGGAAGTTGAAATACACCCACTGAGGACAAAGGCAGATCTCAAAGCCTCAATGAGCTGTGGTTCCAAACAAGGTGTCAAGCAATGCAAAACAGGTGGGTAACATAACTGCGAATGTCCCATGCTGTAATCAATAATTGCATGGCAAAAGCAGCAGATTACAGTGATGGGAAGCTGAAATGATTCAGCAATGAATTCCTGGTTATGAAACAAACCAGAGAAAATGTTTGTTTATTATGATGACATTTCAAGGTGAACACCATGGATGAGGAGTGGTGTTGCAACCAGAACTTTGTCAGCTGTAAGTTAACAGGAGGAGCCTGTTTTCAGAGCACATGTGCTTATGCAGGTATGACAACACATAACTTGCCTGCTCTTATGCTGAACTGAACCCAAGGAGCAGCCAGCTATTATCCCATAAGTAATGACAATGACAGTGATGATTAATAATTTATATACCTAAATTAAACGCTTCTATGTGGTAGTGGAACGTTACAGCTCATTGCTATCTTTAGTTAAAGAGTGGACCTGGGAAGTGACAAAGGTCTTGGGGGACACACAGTGATTTTAGGATAGCTTACATTGTGTTCACTGTCAGCTAGATTTGATGATTCTTTAGAGAATTGTTTAGCTTTTTGAAATTGTCTATTTGTGTATCTTTTTGGGAAACAGTTCTATGAGTGGTATTTATATTATTGACCTTGCAGTAACAAACCTTCATGTCTGGCATTTGTTTTAATCATAACAAATCTATTAAGCATAAGAAACAGGAAATTAAGAAAAACAGGGACAGTACATTTATGCAGCATTTTTGCTGCTTTCACTATTTTTTGTGTTTCCCAGGGCACAAGTAAGATAAAAGAGAAAGGCAGTGACAGAGAAGCAGAGAATTTCCTGAGTTCCAGTGTCAAATATATCCCTCCACAATAGTTCCTTTACCTGACCGAACTGTGAACTAAACATCTTTCCAGACAGAGGCTGAAAAAACACAAATTACTTATGAAAAAACCTTCCAATATTGCAGGATTCGGAAATAAGTTTTTCACTTATAGTATGAAAAAATTGCCTCAAATTGGTTTGAGTATTCTTAGAGTGTCTTCTAAAAAAGCCATCCTTTTMAAATAATAGAGGGTGTCCAGGCCTTTAGAAAGACTGAGGTTTTTCTGGGAATATTTCAAAATGTAATAGGGTAATGCCARTTCAGGTGATTAAACGGAACAGGCTATCAGGGTTTCTGGTCAAGTCCGGTTGTTTCTGTGATTTGCTGCAAGGTGCATCTCAGTGTCTCCAAGTATTGGTTACATCTTTAAGTATAGAAATGAAGATTTTGAGCACATATGAGTGTCTGGGGAATGGATCTTCTTATCCCATGTCCATTTTTGTATTGGTTAGGCCCAGATGGGTCAGAGTCAGTGCAGGATTTCCAGAGATAGTTGGGGTGGGGCGAGGGGCGTTTGCTTCTTTTTCATTCAGGGTGATTTGTTCTGCCCAGCTGCACGGTGGGATCTCTTTGAGGAGAGATACAGTTGCCATCTGGCTTTTGCCAGTTTTTTTTTCCTTCCCCTTCAGCACTGTGACTGAGGCCCACTGGCTGGCTTTGCTGTTCTCTGCTGTCTGGGAGCCCAGAGCCAGTGCACACCGCACCGGGACCCAGAGCACCCCATTCACTGCCGGGGGCTGCCCCGTGTGCTGTGCACAGCCTGACCCAGGGACTGGGAATTGCCGGTGGGCTATGCAGGGGAGCGATCCCTGCCCAGACTGTGCTGTTCTCCGCTGGTCCTTCAGTGCTTCTTGTTACACTGTGGCTCTACACCCGCAAACGCCACAGCTTCAGCACAGCACCAGAGTTCCTGCTACCTTTTACTTGCTATTCCCAGGTGAGCCAGCCCCTGCCGTTTCAGCTGCTGCTCCAGGGCTCCTGCTACACCTCATTTCGCTGTCTGGAGGGCCACTGGGACGGACTGCCCGCCGTGAGTTTGTAAAGGAAGGCCTTTTCCATCTCCTCAGCCGGCTGTGGCCGCCATTACCGTGTGAGGGAGACACGGCCAAGCTCGCGTCACAGCGCCCCCTGCCGGCGCGGAGGAATCACCGCCCCCGCCCCGCCCGGCCGGAGCCACCAGCGCCCCTGCCGGCCGTGAGCGGAACTGCAGCGCAGGGAGGGCAGGGGACAGCCGGGAACGAGCTGGCGCAGCGTTTGTGGTTCTGTTCATTGTTGCTGCCGTTGTTGTTGTTTGTTTGCCTTGTTATACATACTACATACTAAAAAACTGTTGTTCATTTTTTCCCCCTATCTTGACTGAATGGGTGAATCCCCCCTTAATTTCTAAGTTACGGTAACTCAGACCAGAAAGGCGTCCTATTTGCAATTCCAAGAGAGACTCCCGCCTTCCTTGGCACACACCTGTCTTTCAAATCAAGACAATGGGAAACTGTAATAATGACTTATATAAACATAATGAATTATGTACACATAATGAAAGTGTATATAAGCCAGCACATAGTGAATGTGAGTGGAAACGTTGGTCTTGAAGTAAAAGAGGAACTAAGAAATGTAGAATATATACAATCTATCTTCATCTCCATGCAATGTCCGTCTTCTCTAGAGCTGTAGATTTCAGATACCAATTTGGCTATGACAGTGTATTGTTTGCCCAGAAAGAACTGCAGATATTTTGGGTCTGAACGTGGAAGGCTGCTGTATAACATTCATAGAATCACAGAATATCCTGGGTTGGAAG
>NW_026623301.1:0-1802 GCF_030028575.1 Malurus melanocephalus | reverse complement strand
TAGCCTCCAAATACATCTTCTGAGCTATAATAGGAAGGTTTAGGCTTGCAGTTTTAGAATCGTATTACTAGATCTATCACACTTCTTTTCTGTGTAAAAAAGAGAAACTACTCCCCCCMCAAGCAACACCACCATCCAAGCCCAAACTCTGAAACGATTTTCCCAGTATTTTTCTTGGAAAGAATGAGTTACTGACTTGTAGGACTGATAAGAAGATCTAAMAGATCACTGTGAGACTCAGAAAGTTTAAGCTTTACAAATTCCTTCTTGAGACAAGCAGATTAGCCTGAAAAGAATATGGAGCTGAGAGTGACCTTGGCCGAAGTTGCAGCAATACAGAATAAGGTTTTGCAGGGTGACTGTGCAGAAGAGGTGAAAATACAGCTCAGAAAATAGACTCTTATTTCATTTGCATTATTCTTCATCTACTCATCTCCTGCCTCTACAGTYRGTGAATTTACAACTGCAGATGTGGGTGGTAAGGTTGATATACTCTACTTAAAGAAACTGAAAATAAGAAAAGGATCCTGAAAAAGAGAGCCCTTACAATGAGCTCCTTGGCTGCAAATTTTCATCCTGAAACCTCAGATTTTAAATTATGGGTAGTCCACCAAACATTAATGTCAGTAGCAGGTGACACTACTTCAAGTGGGAATCTCATTTCACAAATCATTCTAAAATGTGTTTTTGTCACCTCATGAGCCCTGTTCTTAAGATCTGCAGCACCAGCAATTAAATTATGTATTAGGACATTCAGGCTCAYGATACATTCACAAATATAATGTCATGTCAATTTGCATTGACTCCTGTAATTGTACTTAAAAATGGTCATAGATCGAGAGCCAAATTGTAACATTCATGCAGAATAAGGAAATCCCAATCCTCAACATGTTTGCCTGCAGTTGAGAAAACCACGGTTGTTTGCAAGGAGCAATTAAGACTTTGCTCCTGTCTCATTAATAGGAAGAAAATAATATTTCAATTACTCATCATCTAGAGAGTTTTTTAAAAATATAAATCAATGCATCTTGCTTTCCAAAGAGCCAAACTTCAGATAGCTTTCTCCTTCTGTCAGCTAAAATTTTCCCTGTTACATCTACAGGTACATGAAAGAATTTATTGAATGCATGCATACTTTGGAAACACTGGGATTTCAAAAGTGTGTGCTTTTATAAGTGTTTGTATCTGGGAGCTTGTAAGTGTGGGTTTAGTTAAGTATAATTGAAATATGATGGCAAATGTGGGCAATAGATGACTGTTAAATGTTCCCTGTAATTCCTTAGAGTTTAAAAAGGGCTTTGTAGGTTCACTATTCTGCTCTGCAGAGTATCTTTTTGTTTTTAAATTAAGGCAATTATGAACATTCAATGTTGGTGTTTTGTGAAGATTTACATGAGGATTGATTTTTATCAGTTAAGTACCAGCACCTATTTTTGTAACTAATCTCTGAACTTCCGGTATGTGGAGGCTTTCTTTTCTTTAAGACCTTTAGGTTGCAATTTCACTTAAAGACAGGTGAAGAACTGGGTGTGACTTCTCTCCAAATATGAGAAGAGATTTTGTTCATGATTTTCMAAGAATAAATGAGGTATTCCTCCTCTCTATATTCATTTTTCCATGACTTGCAACAGAACTGTGTTCCAGAATAATAGGATCCCTCACTGAAGTTTTGGTCTGAAAGCAGTACAGTCCATGCTAAGTTTTTGSTTGGTCACTTAACATAATACCAATGTAATTTTAAATTTTAGTGATTTTTCAAAAGTTACTCAGAAGATTAACAAATATAAAGACATAAAATACAA
>NW_026623300.1:2679191-2734764 GCF_030028575.1 Malurus melanocephalus | reverse complement strand
GCTTAGGGTTGATCGGGAAGGGTTTAAGTAATGTCAGACACAAATCAAATCTTGGTAAGGGAAAAAAATTATCCAGTTGCCAATCAGATGGGGACCGGTCCATAAGGACTTTGACTCACCTTGAGCCCAATATTTTGCAAGACTGACACCACAACACTTAATATGATTTCCACTAGGTAGGGTCCACAGTCCCAATGAGAGCACAATCTGGCCATTAACCTATGGAAACATTATGAAAAATCCACCAAAACCATTAAAACACAATACTTTTCTAAGGTTTTATCTGATCCCCTTTGRGTGACAAACCATAAATGGGGTTTCCTCAGAACTTAGACTAGGCCAGTGTTTATTGAACATCCCTTAGTTCCAGATGCAGCTGAAAACCACCAAGTTTGAACACCTTGGGTTCAGGTGATTGTAGGATGATTTCCCCCAGTCACCTGCTAAAGACAAATGTTCCCATGCARTGTAATCCTCTTGGTTGCTTCCAGGTTATCCGGTGCAGGGCTGCTGTTGCCTGGGCCCCCGGCAAACCTCTCTCTGTTGAAGAGGTGGAAGTTGCACCTCCAAAGGCAGGGGAAGTCCGYATCAAGGTAAAAATMCATTTCAGTACTATTTTCCTCCTTTGTTGGAGTCGCTCTTCTTGCGGCTGTACCATGGATAGAACTCAGGGATCTGTGTCCTCCAAGAGGCTTTAATTGTCCAGGGCTGCCTAAGTTCAAATGCACCATCTGCCAGCGGTTCCCTCTAAGGAGTGACCTCTAAGTCTAATCTTCACCTAAGCTGTCCCATAGGAATTCCTGTCTCCAGCCCTTGCTCAGCTGGACAAAATCCTGGTACCCACACTGTTCCTCCTTCCCAGTTCTACCTCCAGCTCAGAAAGAGAAAAGCCACATGGAGCACTGAGAGTGAGCAGAAGGGGGAAGCCCAGCCTGGGGACAGTGTGCTTCCATGGAGTGTCAGCACTCACTGAGGGGACAWTGTAACAKTGCCCTCATGTAACTCATAACAATGTGAAAATTGCTTCCACAAACTGAGTATGACRRAGGCCRRGACATTACCATTTCCTCTCCAAAYAGATTGTGGCCACTGGCATCTGTCACACAGATGAACGCGTTCGACAAGGCTRCTTTCCTGATGCAGAATTCCCARTTATCCCYGGCCACGAAGGAGCTGGAATTGTGGAAAGCGTTGGAGAAGGAGTGACCTCCATGAAACCAGGTAACTGACATGCACAAACTCTGCTTTCACACAGATAGCACTTGAGCTTAGGGCCACCTCATATGGGATGTTGTTTCTTTCCAGGGGACAAAGTCATCCCACTTTGTGTCCCTCAATGTGGGAAATGCAGCTTCTGCCTGAATCCTGAAGCAAATATATGCCAGAAGTCCACGTGAGTTTGCTTTTCCTTCCCCCTCACCTACATGGAGTTGACCTTATAACAAGCCTGAGACCCCCATCAGTGTTATAGTCAATGAAATACAAATTTTTGCAYCTCGCTGCAGTGTCTGTGAACCACAAAACCTGCTGCCAGACAAGACCAGCCGCTTCTCTTGCAAAGGGAAGCAGATCCACCACTTCCTGTGGGTCAGCACCTTTGCAGAATACACCGTGGTCCCAGAGTACGCMGTTGCCAAGATAGATGCTGCAGCACCTCTGGACAAAGTCTGCTTGTTTGGCTGTGGGTTTTCCACAGGTTATGGGGCTGCTATCAACACAGCCAAGGTTGGTATTTGAACATACTCAGCACCCCATTACCAACCACGCATCCTCACCAACCTGTGCAAAAGAAACCTCCCCTTCCTCCTCCTCCTCTTCCCTCTGGAGACTCACAGGGCTCCACATTGTGCAGGTAAAACCAGGCTCCACCTGTGCTGTCTTTGGCCTCGGAGGAGTTGGCCTCTCTGTTGTCATGGGCTGCAAGGTGGCTGGAGCTTCCCGCATCATTGCCGTGGACATCAACAAGGACAAGTTTGCCAAGGCCAAGCAGCTGGGAGCCACCGACTGCATCAACCCTCAGGACTTCAAGAAACCCATCCAGGAGGTGCTCACTGAGATGACCGGGCAGGGAGTGGACTACTCCTTTGAGGCCATTGGAAAAGCAGAAACCATGGTAGGTGACATTTCAGCATCTGTCCTCCCTCCCATTTCACTYACAGGCTCCYCTCAGGACAAAATTCATCCCAATCAGTGGGAGCTCCTTGCCTGCTGCCTGAACTGCTAGGCACATCTTTGTGAGAGAAAACACAATATGGGTCTCAAAAGAGGACCCAAGCTCTCCAGCTCTGCTCCACAAGGCATGACCTTTTCAGATTGCAAGGGGCAGGAGACAAGGGGCAGGAGATTGCASAGAAAGAAGATTTTCCTGACCAGCTCATCGGGGCTTTCTCTAATTCACCTGCCTGTCCCATCAGGTTGCTGCCTTGGCTTCCTGCAATATGAATACTGGTGTCTGTGTGATGGTTGGACAAATGGATTCTGGTTTAGACCTATCCATCGATCCCATGCTTCTGYTGACTGGRCGTACATGGAAGGGGAGTGTGCTGGGAGGTATGAAACTTAAAAAAAATGTTTTAAATACTTCAGCTTTCTCTTTCATGGTAGTTGACCAATCACATTAAAGATGGTCTTCAAGTAAAAGACAACTTAAGAGGCGCACTGCATTTCTACCATATTGAATATTAACATTAGAYWTGCAAATAAACCTGTACCCATTTCACACAGTAACCCATTCATCCCAAAGAGAAGAAAATACCTCACAAGAGAMCGAYACCASTACTGCTCACTCAGTCCTGACCCTCACAATAACAGTACCTTACCAAAACAGCATTTCTCTCGTTATTCATACTGCTGCTTTCTCCTATTTCTAGGCTGGAAGACAAGAGAATGTCTTCCCAAATTAGTTTCCAGTTATTTGGAGAAGAAATTCAACCCAGACTTGCTGATCACACACACGCTGCCGTTTGATAAAGTGAATGAAGGATTTGAGTTGTTACTCACAGGAAAAAGGTGAGACCCTGACCAGCACGAGCCAGGTACAGCGAACACCCCCTCCTCCTAAAATTCAAACAGGCAGAGCTTGCAACATGGGCTTCCCAAAGAGCACCTGAGCCTTTTGAGGCGTCACAGTTGAGTGTTGGGAAGATCTGCCATAGCCCAGAGGGAGGAACCCACATTCAGCACAGGGAACCCTCCTGCTCATGGGTCAGCTCCTCACAGATCCTGTGGCCTTATCCCCTGAGGGGCTCCCCTCAGCAGGGATGTGAAGGCTGCCCYGCTGCTGCACATCTCATGCAGCTCAGTCAGGAAGGGGCTGGAGCACAAAGAAGGTGGCGGTCCCCAGGCACACCTGCCTGCCCCACGGCCTGCTCCTGAACCCCAGCACACACAAACCCTCCTTCCCTTCCACTTTGCAGCATCCGCACTGTCCTGCTCTTCTGAAGGACACAGCCCTGGGAAGCTGAGCAGAGGGACCAGCGCAGCAGATGCTCTCCTGGCCCAGGCCCTTCTCAATCAGCACCTCACCTTGTGGGGCACAAGGAGTCATGAATGAGGAATTTGCCTACATGGATGTCACTGCTGGTCCTCCTGTGCCTGAACAAGACGCGGAATGATTTCTGTCTCAAGAGAACACTTTTACTAATAAAGGTTTTCTGTCAAACTCATCCCGTTCAGTACACTTAATTAACAAAGGTCTCACAGGACAGGAGCTCCCCCACACACTGCAGGCCTTTCCATTACACCCCATGGTCTCATCAGTGATCAAGTACTTTTGGCCCTCCACTGCTGCTACCCTCCACCTTCATCCTCCTCAGAGAGCTGTGCCCACTCCTTTCTGGCCTCATCTCAGCTGGGTGAATGCTGCAGCCTCAGTCAAAGCTCAGCAGGGAAACCACCACTGCTGCTGCTGCTGCTGCTCTGAAGCATATTACACAAAGCAGCAAGTAACTTCCTCATTATGATGTAAGAATTACAAATCATACACGAATGTCGTTYTATTTGGGCAAATGGTGTTGTAATTTTAATGTATTTCCAGCATCAAGTCCCACAGAATGTTACAGTACAACTCTGCAAAATCTTCCCCAGAGAACAGGATTGTGACTCCAAAATGGTCATTTTGCCACATATATCCTTTCTGTGCTGAACRTAGGATGCATAACACTGTGATGCCTTTTGACCTCTTTTGAGCAACTCTTGTCCCAGCCCACAGCCCTTTGAACTTCTGGAAACCCCTCAGCACAATCAGTAATTACACAGAATATCATGAGACTACAAATGAGTTATCATAGGTAAACAAATCCCATCCTGTCTGCCAATTTTTAGTAACTTCTGCACATATCACTCTGCCATGACATAAAAGTTAGCCATAATTCTCTTAACTACTTTTTGAACATAAGACTGCTGGYAATGATTTAAAACCAGAATAATTCAATAAATGTTTATTAATTGAGTTGTTGCATTTCCCTACCAAGAAAACTACAAGAAGTTCTTCCAATTAAATGATGTTTCCCTAATACTGCACATGCATCTGCACAGTCTTAATTTTATACAAGTGAGAAGTCTCAAACAAAGTAATCAATTTGCCAAGTATCTGTCTAATAAATATAAACACATAAATAAATCTGTGTGGGATTGGGACAAAAAGTATTATTCCTTTTTGGAAAAAATCGAAACCTAGATGAAAAACAAATTGATCACTATAAAAAAAACTCTGCCTTAAGTATATTGTAACTTGCACTTTACCAATTATTTTGAACTGTTGCTATGTGAAAAATTGTGTAAGGCCTCCCAAGTACTGAGGAGYTCTCCACTACAGCAGGGCCACCTGGTGGTCACCTGTCCCTGCTCTCTGGGGATGCTGCCTTGGATCTTGGAGATCCTCCTGCCCCTTTGACGACAATCACTAACTAGGCAGGATTGCCCAGTCAGTCCTGCCCAGTTTCAGCAAATAATTAGAGAGCTCCTCAAATTCTGCTTGATTTCTAAAATATCACTTGTTTCACAGTTGGYCAAATAATTACATTTGAAAGCAAGGACATTTATACATACCAGAAGAAAAAGTGCAAACAAGGAGGTGCCAGCATAACTCTTTCCCCACTTTAACCTCTCAAATTTCTCTCACTTAATTAGTTTAATACTTAAATATTAAAATCAGTGCATATTAGATCAGCTTTTCGTGTTTTATTTGATTTTCAATGAAGACAGATACCTGAGAATATTTAATCACAAAACTCGCCAAATTACTTATTTCCATATCTAAAATATTAAAAATCTTTCAGTATCCCTACTTCACATGTCTCTATTGCAAAACTGCCACAGTCACTTTCACAATTATTTTGAATACATCTAATTTGTTTTGAAAAGTTATTTTACTTGAGTATACTTTAGAATTATATTAGGATTAATTATTGAAATTATTCCTCAACTGTTTCCTTTGCAACCAACCATTTTTTGAATTACTGGATAATACTTCAATTTTATATCTGTATTTAAAAAAGCAGAATATTTTMATTACCTAAGAATTATCCAAAGAAATACTAATCAGCTTTAAGCATTTTTGAACATAGCCTCGGGCTATGTCAGGGCAGGTTTAGGTTGGACATTCAAAGGAATTTCTTCACAGARGGAGTGATTAAGGTTTGTCCAGGGAATTGGTGGAGGCACCATCCCAGGAGGTGTTTAATGAAAGACCAGACGTGGCACTCACTACTATGGTCTAGCTGGCAGAGTGGTGTTCAGTCATAGTTTAGACTCAATGGTCTCAGAGGCCTTTTCCAACCTTACTGATTCTGTGATTCTAAATTAAAAACATTTTTATTTTTTAAATATTTCCATTTTTCAACCAGCTCCACTTGTACTTTAAAAAAATTAATAGATGTTGACTTGAAGGATGACAAGAATTATGAACTTTTTTAATGCTACACAAGTATTATMCTTTGGTACTTTACAGGAAAATGTAGGAAACTTAAGTCAGAATTCAAAAGGATGGTTTTAAGAGAGCAATGTCCCACAAAAAGAGAGTTACACTCAAGCATCCACAGCTGAATCTAGTGCACAGGTTATCCTAGCTTTAACAGGGTAGCTCTAATGAAATATTTCTACCAAAACTACTGGTTTTATTTGGAAAAGTTATAGTATTAATAGAAGGAAAATTACCTATGCGTCAATCTAGGACCATATCTGCTCAGGGAAAACAAACCAGGCAACATTTGCATGAATGCATTTCAGTTTTGCCTCTGGCTAGACTTGTCAGCCTGCTCCAGCCTCCCTGTGCCTTGCCAATCTGTTCACCAGTGCGTGAGGTTGCAGCCAGCAGTTCCAGTGCCAAACCACCAGCTCCTCGTTCTGATGGAGGCACACAGCCAGCTTCTGCCAGCTTCTGCCACTGGCACTCAGACTTGTTTTGAGCTTTTTCTCCCACATGCCACACGAAAGAGACAAACATCTGCCAAACAAGAACATGATTGCCAGGTCTCTCACACACTCACAGTGCTTCCAAACCCTCCTCTTTTCTCAATCCAAATTGATGTTCCCAATTAACATGTTACACCTGCTAGAATAACACCAAAACCAATCCAATGTAAAGTCCAGAGTAGCAGTGGAAGTCCTCACCTACAGAACTTATGTATATAAATCTGAATCATGAGTGACAAAGCCTAGATTGTTCAGTCAAGAGCATAACTTGAGTTGTAATTTGATTTACYTGCATGGTGCTGAGAACATAAATTAAGTTGCAAAACCACTTACCATGGCCAGGGGCTTCCAAAAATACATAGCAACACTGGAGGCAGCATCAYGAAACTGCAAGGGAAAGGAAAGATGAAAAAATAAACAATCCCTTTAATCTCTGAAATTGGACAATGAGCATTAAAGAGACCTGATTTATGTATCTATCCCTTTGTCTACCGGAACCAGTGCCTGCAATGTCCAGGATGTCAAAGATACTAACAAAAGGAGAGCATGTGTGGAGTTTAGCTAAACATAAAATGCTTGGAGGCTTTTTGGAAGCACTGACAAACCAGGGGTGGCCAGGAGCATGAAGTTCACAGGAGAGGTAGGCAGAACTCAATTTAACCAAGGAAATGGACAAGGCCTGCTTTGATTTCAACAACAAGGTTTTAGTGGTGGCCAGTGAACACAAAGTGAAGAAGCTAGAGGGAAGCCTCAAGAAGGCCACGGAATGGACACACTGATCASACATCCTTTCATTCCTCCTCAACACCTTTTGCCAAGGTGAAAGGTGAAACCTATATAGCATCCTCACTGGCCAAATTACCTTCCAGCCCCATGTCAGCTTTCCCGAGCCTACAGATTTAGTTTGTCATTTTAGTTTTGTTTTTAAATGTTATGTTACTGTTATGTTATTTACTAAATGCCACAGTTGCTTATGTTGCTTTATTAATTTTCACCGAGCTGGTGCTGTTGTCTGTCTGTGGTATTTGGYAAGATTTGTTAGCGAGTCACTGGAAAATAAAAGTTCAGTTTCTTACTGAGGGGGCCTTAGTTACACTCTGCAATTCCTCAAGCACCAGCACCACTCAAGGAAAATCCCAACAGCCCATGGCAGAACTGTTCTCCTCATCTTACACAATCATGTCTGCAGACCTCACAAGAAGGCCTCCCTACCCCGCCTGGGGAAAAAGGGTTTTCAGAAAATTTAACAACAGCATGACCCAGCGGATGATCCCATCTTGCAGAAATCCCTTTGATTCCAAGGCTGCCAGATGAAATGTGAACAGGCCCAGACAAAATTTCCATTCCACTGCAATCCTTTCACAAGGGGCTGTCTTCACCCTGTTTGAAGCACTCAGCCGCCCAGTAACGCCCCCACCATGGCAGTCTAGCCAGCCAAGAACAAATCCAGGCACAAAGGACACRTACTGGAGATATCGTGTCCCGGCGAGACACAGGCGGTACCAACCCTCCAGAACTGGAGCCAGGGCGGCATTCCCCTCAGAGGGAAGGGAGGCACACGCAGGCTCTGCTGSGGCCCTCAGGGAGCGGCGCTGAGGAGGCCGCGGGGTCCCATTAGTTGGAAAAGGAATCTGGGCAACCTGGTGTGGGCAGGACAGCGGGCCCCTTAGCTGGACAGCGGGCCTGCCTGCTCCCTCATAGGCACAGCAGCGTCCATCTGCCTGCTCCCTCATAGGCACAGCTGCGTCCATCTGCCTGCCGGACTGAAGGGGCCACGATGGAAGACGCTGGTGCAGCCGTCAGCAGCCACAAAGCCAGCCACACCGCAAGGCACCACTGCGGGCACCCTCAGGAAACAGAGACCGTGACCCGCACCGCGGTCTGTGGGAAGAAAAGCGCTACAAAGTGCTTTGCGACCGAACCAGACCGCCGCGGCAGGGGAACGACGGAGGGAAAAGAGAGAGGGAAGAATCAAGGGAGGGAGCAAGGACCCAGCTCCTTCGCCCGCCCCGAAAAGAGAGGCGGGGAGAGAGGCGGTGGAGAAGGAGGCGGGTCCCCTTCCCCTTCCGCCAGCAGCTGCARCCGTGCGCGATGGCGAGCGGGGTGAGTGTGTGCGTCCGTGGTGGGAAGATCGCTCGGGGGCAAGCGCAGGGTACCGCACCGGGCAGGGCGAGGCAGGCGAGCTCTCCCTTCCCTGCCCTGCCTGCCGGGGTCCGGGGGCTGCCCGGCACCGGGGCTCCGGGCCGGGGCCGCTCTGGCCGCTCCCGCCCCAGCGCTGGCGGGAGCCGGGCCGCGGGGCTGTCCGGGCGTCTTCGCGCTTCTGCCCCCACACCTGTGAGGCGTGCGGGGGAGTCGGTGCTGCTGCTTAGGCGTGGGAGGCTCCCGCTGTGAGTATTTGCAGGACTGGAAGGCAAACACGCGTTTGCTCCGTGCCCTGTCTTTTACTCGGCCCCCGTGAGCGTTCTGTGGGTTGAGGGCTGCGCTCCGGCCACTCGCGGGTCGCGGCCGTGGAGGAACAAGGAGAAGAACTTGAGCGTGTGCGATTTCCTGTGGGCTTCGGGCAGGTGCGACCGAATCGGCGTGAAGGAAGGAATAAAACAGGACCCTGCCTGCTCACAAAGCCATTGCCTGGCACGTTTGGTGCATTGCTTTAAGAACAGCGCGATAGTCCAGACCTACTGCCAGTACTGCTCTGAATTCTGCACAGGCGGTCAGTGCCCGGGCCGAACGGCCGGGTGGCCGTGCTTGGCCGGACCTGAAGGTGCTTCAGGCTGGCATTGGGTTTGGAGCAGCTTTTGTCACTGCCCAGAGCTCGGTTTCATCTCGACTGAGATAGCAGATCGTGTGCACAGCCACAAGCAACCCAACAGCTGTGCTCCAGTGCTAGTATAGAAATGAAGAACTGCTGGAAGTTGATTTGTTTTCCAGTTGTTGTTTTCAAGATTTTCAGCAAAGCAACAGTGTAAAGCTTTGAATAATTAGAGGGCAGAAGAAGATGAGCCTTTCCTGATACCCACTCGGAACAGACCAGTGGTTTGTTAGTGTATGAACTGAATCAGAAATTACTATTTCAAGATGTGCTTTCAGATTTGTACTGTTAGTTTTAGATTATCAGAATTTATCCTGTAAGGAGACCTTTTTTCTCCTCTTTGTCTTCAATTTTGTGTTTAACAAGCTTGTGGAAATCAAATTTTAGGAATGTGCAGTCTCCCATGCAAGAACAAGTGATGACTTAATGAGGGGAGGGTGAGGGGATGGAYTGAAAACCAGTAAATGATTTACTGAATGATGGCTCCTCTTGCACTTTGTGCTTTGAATTTAGATTTTCTGGCAAAATCTTTGGTAGATTTAGAGATTATGACTGATGGCTCTCACTGTGATTCCACAGTTAGTTACTATGGCACATTCCGTGCATTTTTGTAATATTTACCCCGGTATTAAAAAGCAGGGTAAGGAGATTTCATGGTTCCAAGTAGGAGTTCTTCTGTCTGATTTAAAGCCCTGCTGGCTGTTGGAATAGGTATACCTGTTTTCTGTTACAAAGCTTTTAGRATCTGTAGTATTTCTTTTACCAAATTTAAACCAAAGTAAACATCTGAAGTTCTGCTATTACAGGTACAGTGAGGACTTTAACTGGCCCTGTCAAAGCGTGGTACTGTTTGCTGTACAACAGAAATACTGCAGAAAGGCATAGACTAGCCACTATTTTCTCCTGAATCCAGGGGATGAATCAGACCTGGCAAGCTCAACGGGTGGTCTTGGCACTGTTATGTCTTCCAGAAAGTGAAATTTCAAAAAGGCTGGGTGACTGTATGTCTGCTCTTGGGAATTTGCATTAATCCTTTTCTAGGTATTCCACTGGAACACCACAGTTAGTCTGAACACGCAAAATGTAGTTTTCTTCTATTGCTTTATAGTGCACACTGTGGAATGCTTTATATTTCCAATAGCAATGACTTAGACCTTGTCATCTTCATGAAACTGACCTCTGAAGGTACTCCAAATGCTTATCCTRAAGCTGCTCTAGGTTGTATGGCTGKAATGCCTGCTCATTTGCTCARTCAGTTGTGCACATACCTGTTAATTTGGTTTATCGATCCAGAAATCCTGTTCTTTCATCCAGGCTCTGCACTGTTTGGATTCAAAAGCTTCCCTGGCTGTTTAGGTGTGGATTTGTCATGGTGCTGAGAGCAGTAAATGAAGACTTGCTCCCAGTGATCCCTATGGCCACTGCAGAGGTGTTAGTGCTCAGTACCTCACTGACAGGAGCCTTAGAGCAAAGTCCCTCTGGTCCCTCTGCACCTTTGCTGCATGCATGTGCATCTCCTTGCCAGAATCCCACTCAGAAACCATCCTGATAAGGAACAGGAAATCCACTCTTGATGTGGTTCTCCACAGTTTCCTTTCTGAACTTTCCAACTTCAAACACTCTGTGTTAATGAACATGTCTGAAATGAATGGCAGTCTCTGATTTTAAACCACCATTTTYATTATGCAGACTTTCCATTCATGTTGCTCACTTCATTGCCATGTCTCCTAAGCACTCCCAGGCTTACTATATTTTTTGCTTAATAAGAGAATGACATCCAAATTTCAGATCTTGGCTTACTCATTATTGTTTAGCTTCCTAAAAGCAAATGTGGGGCAATTAAATCTTTGTGTTGAAATTAYGAATTTCAGATCTGGGATTCTTTCCAAAAGCCAGTAGTGCTTCTTTGATTTTCTCACTTGACTGAACAAGAATTATTTCAAATGAACCATATAACAGATGTCCTCTTTTTTTTTTTGTTGTTGTTTTTGCCTTTTAGGTTATTAAATGCAAGGCTGCTGTTGCCTGGGGAGCAGGTAAACCTCTCTCTATTGAGGAGGTGGAGGTTGCTCCACCAAAAGCTCATGAAGTTCGTATCAAGGTAATTACATCAATTCTTATCTGTGTTTTCTATTTTGGGAGACTGAGTATTAAAGATGAACAGTTTGTTTGCCAGCAGAAGAAATCTTGAATAGTTATCWTTACTTTATTAGTATCTCAGCTGGCTTTACAGAGAAGAAAATTACAGTATTTAGATCTTCTGTTTATGAAACACACCTAATTTCTACTAGTCTCACTTCACAGTCTGGTTAGAGGATAATGGCTGATCTTGGGGATCAATTCCAGTTGTTACAGACCAAGTTCCCACTAAGTGTCTGAACTGGGAACACCTTTATCTTGCTTGATAAGCAGTTTGTGACTTGTGGCTGTGTAACATGCTGGATTTTACTTCAGTCAGGCCATAAGTTACTGCTGAGCTGGGATTTGTCTCTTGTAGTCCCTATATCCAAGTTTCTGATTTCATGAGGGCTTTCCAATAGCCTATCTGCCAAAAAGTATACATCATGTGAAACTTATTTCTGTAGAAAGGGTTTCTGCATGGTGCTGAAGACTTAAACTAGATTTATGCAGTACTGAGAGTTCTGCATGGTCTCGCTGGTGTAAGAATCTTTACTTACTTCCTATCTGAGATGCCAGCCTACTTTGAGATGACTTGGAGCACTGATTTCTAGCTATAAAAAAACATGTCATCTTTTACCACTTTCAGTGTCACATTTTCGTTGATGGAAACTATCAAAAGTACGAAAAAAGTACGGAAAAGCGCTTTGCCAGGTGTTGAGTGTTATGTTGCCCATGTCCCAAATGCTGCCAATACTTTGATTCAATTGTTCTGAATTTCTGACCAATGGGAATTACTCAGATCTGTGCTACTATTCTGTTCTTCAGGGTGTCTCAGATTATAYATTTCTTCACAGATAGTTGCCACTGCTGTATGTCACACTGATGCCTATACTCTGAGTGGTGCTGATCCTGAAGGATGTTTCCCTGTGATCCTGGGACATGAAGGAGCAGGAATTGTAGAGAGCGTTGGGGAAGGAGTAACAAAAGTAAAGAAAGGTAAGAAAACACCTTACAAGTTTTCTGCCTTCCTTAAAAATGTACTTTATTTAAAGACCAGCTATCAAGATGGGTCACTGAAGTGCCATATTGCAGAAGTTAAAAAAATGTTTTATTCTAGGGTGTATATACTTGTGTAGATTTCTGTAGTCTGTGAGATACAACACTAAAGTATTCAGTGAGCTCTTTATTTAAGGCTTGAAAGAGTCCAGCACACCAGTTTCTTACTTGAAATCGGATTAATGTATAGTTAGAAGAGCACTGGGTTTTATGTTTTCAAACGATAGTTTTTATCTAAAGGGCTTAAAGTGTTTAATCATGTTTCTCACTGTTGATTTGGGGTTGTTGTGTTTTATAGTAACATTGCTACTTGTTCTGGAACGATGACTTTCAGATGGGCTGTCTGCTCAGCCAGGATTAAAGTGGTTTATCTAACACTCTATCATACCCCTATATACTAGAAACAGTTTTTAGTACACAAAGCTTTAAGTGGACACAAGCTCACAGAAAAATAATGACAATCAAGTAACTTCACYTTTTTCCAGAATGGCTTGCTCCACCTAATAACTACACACAATATTTTTTTCCTTAGGGGACACTGTTATCCCTCTATACATCCCCCAGTGTGGAGAGTGCAAGTTCTGTAAGAATCCCAAAACAAACCTGTGCCAGAAGATAAGGTCTGTATGACTTCTAAATTTTTTTGACACATGGTATAGTATTTGTTAAATGTATACCTGCTATAGTTATCAAAAGTAATTGACAGAAGTTTTCTTTGAAGAATAAATCTGTTGATGCATCATGTAATGGCTTGGAAAGTACGTGTTTCAGGAGTCAGTTGCCCAGTTATTTTCCATCCTTCTTAAAATTTTTCTTCCATTAAAAAATCTTTTTCTTTCATGTATGTGAGGTACAAACTGCTAGTTTGTGTCCACAGGTTTGAAAACATAAATGCTTTGACTTCATATTTAAGGGAAGCACTTCAKGGAATTTAGCTTTTGGGAGTGAACACCGAAATTTTCAAGTGGTACAAAACCATACAGACAGCTTTTTTTTTCTCTACAATACCTGCTTCCCAGATAAATTTGCAGCTCCTATTCTGAAGGTCTCCCAAATTCAAAAAGAGCCCTAGTGACATAACTGAGAGGTGCTGTTCAAGGGGAAGGTACTGAAGGAGCCCAAGACAGTGGTGTGGTARTGTGGCACAAGCAGTTAACATTGGTCACTAACAAGGTCAGCATGTTGATAAATTCTATTTCTTTCAGTGCTTCTGTGGAGGAATTAACTGCATGAAGTTATAGTTCAGCATTGCACTTCTGTGAACTCCTAGGTTTATTGAAATGGTCGAAATATAAAGGTGCAAGTATGCAGCTGCCTCTCTGTGCTGCTTAGTGGATTCTGTCTGGTGAGAATATTTGCCGCTTAAAACTCTGACTGCACTTCCCTGTCTTTGCCTCAAGAATTACTCAAGGGAAAGGAGTCATGCCTGATGGTACCAGCAGATTCACCTGCAAGGGAAAGCCRATTTATCACTTCATGGGGACCAGCACCTTCTCTGAGTACACTGTGGTGGCTGATATCTCCGTAGCCAAGATAGACGCTGCAGCACCTCTGGATAAAGTGTGCCTGCTGGGCTGTGGTATCTCCACGGGCTATGGGGCAGTTGTTAACACAGCTAAGGTAAAGGCTCTGCTTGTGGAACACACAGCTTAGGGACYAGGTCAGGACTGTAAACGTGATGTAACAAATCTATGTTCCTATTCCTCTTCAACTGACGAAGTTTAGCTTAAGAACTCCTAACTTCCCCATAAGAGGCCAGATCGGGTTAGAAGAACCTATKGCCCTTCAGAAGAAATTCAGGCAGAGTATGACACCAGCTTTATATAAATTACTTTTCCGGTTCATCTTGCTGCAAGTCATTCTGATAGTTTGAAGCTCAGGATGAGACAGAGGTGGTRAGTTTGCATAGGCATAGGGCAGGTTATGAAAGCTGCAAGTCTTTGGGCAAAAGGAACCTTAGTACCTAAAGAGCTTTTTGGATTAAATTCCTATAGAGTTTCCCTTCTCTAAGTGATAAAATCTCACAGCCATATTCATTTGCTTCCATTTTTTCCTTTATTGCAGACTCTTTAAACCTGCATTTCCTCCTCATGTGGAAGGATGATTTTTTTTCTGCTTCTCACAACTCCATTCTTACTCCTAGGTGGAGCCTGGCTCTACATGTGCCGTCTTTGGTTTGGGTGGAGTTGGGCTGGCAGTTATTATGGGCTGCAAAATAGCAGGAGCATCCCGGATCATTGGCATTGACATTAACAAGGATAAGTATGCCAAAGCCAAAGAGTTCGGAGCTACTGAGTGCATCAGCCCCCAAGATTCCAAGAAGCCCATCCAGGAGGTGCTGGTGGAGATGACTGATGGTGGTGTGGACTACTCATTTGAATGCATTGGAAATGTYGGAGTCATGGTGAGTGCTTGGCCAACTTGTGTGCTTGAGGAGCATGGGACAAACCAGTTCAGCAAAAACAGTTAAGATGAGCTGCTTTCTTAACAAAACATGCCAGACTCATTTTTTTAATATTAATAATAAATGCTGTAAAAGGACAATTTACATTCAATCTTACCAATATAATGGAAGCAGCTGCTACTTCTTGGGTTGAAAACAGCAGTTAGGACTTCTTTTCTTTAACATGACTTCTTTGAAACCATGAGTTTCTCTATGCTKGCRGTTGAAAAATGAAMAAAACTCACATAAAATATATCATACAATGAACAGTAATGTCTCAGGGATCACTCAGTATTTCCCTAATTTCTCAAGRTGAATTTCACCTTTGGARATGCAGAAGTAGTACTGAATGGAAYGCTAGKTTTTCAGGAATTACAGTAGCATTCCTAACTGTCAGTAATATGGTCTGTGATTACAGTTTATCCCAACTCTCAGAGGGAGTTCAGARTGAGATCTTTGGAAACTAGATAGGATATAAAATGTGCAAAGTGAACCTTTAACAATATAAGGAATCTCAACCAATGGAAACRATAATGTAATTTTCAGTGTACTGTTCCTTAAATTTTGATGTGATTCATTTAGTGGGGGGAAGGAAGTACAACCTGTCTAGGCATCCTAAGCCTTACCAATAAACACTCTGCTTTGTCCTGTCTGTTCATGAAGAGGGCTGCCTTGGAAGCTTGCCACAAAGGCTGGGGAGTCAGTGTGATAGTTGGAGTAGCTGCTTCTGGCCAGGAGATCGCCACTCGGCCATTCCAGCTAGTAACTGGGCGGACATGGAAAGGGACCGCATTTGGAGGTAACACTCTTGTTATAAGGGGATAAAAGTAATTTACTATGGGCTAAAGCTGGGAAGAATAYACCACCTTGGTTTTGCTTGGGAAATGTACTATTGACAGGCTGTTCATAAATGCTCTGCTGACTTCTAAGCTACAGACTTTTAAAATCTGTTATTCCTACGGACAGAGTACAGATTAACACATTGGTATGATGCCTAACATATTTTGAAAAGAGAATATGTATCTACATGCTATTCAGTGCTAAAGGAGTGGTATAGGGAGACTGCTTTATCACCAAGTGAAGGTTTGGTGCAGTTTGGTCCAGTGAAAGGACCTGGTCTTTGGGGAGATGGGAAGTCACATCAGTATGTTTGTGTTGCTTAACCACTGAGCAAATTGTGGGGCCAACATGACAATGTGCTATAAAGACCTTTAAAATAAAAAGTAACAACTGTTTGATACACATTCTGTGCTGTCAACCCAGAAACGCATTTRGTCCTTTTTGGGGGGAATTCAGTAATTGCTGAAGTTCATGGAAATGGTCTAACTTTGAATTATTACACTGCTCTTTTCCAAGCAATACAAAACTTACTGGGTTGGGTTCTAAAGATAAGTAGGGGGCCTGACAGATGCCTTTGCTAAATGAGGACTCCTGTTGAATGYTGGAACAGCTATTGAAAGTTTTGTGCACTTGTGTTTGGATAATGYGTGCTTTTGCCAGACCTCCCTAGGGTGGGAGGGACAAACACATCAYTCATCTCAGCTCCTTTTCACACAAGTGCCTGTTGCAAAGGTTGCATTTTTAACTTTCTGAGATGGGTGGGAAAGGGAAAAAACAAGGCATGTTTTCTTTCTTTCAGGCTGGAAGAGCGTAGACAATGTGCCCAAATTGGTGACTGAATACATGTCCAAAAAGATCAAGGTTGATGAATTTGTGACTCACACGCTGCCTTTTGACAAAATTAATGAGGCTTTTGAGCTGATGCATTCAGGAAAAAGGTAATGTTCACAATATTGAAAGGTACAGAAGATATTTCTTGATGAGACTGCCAAAATTCAGGTTCCCTGGCTGCTGTCCTGTTTCAAACAGGGAGGCTAAAGGGTGACGTGCACCACATGCATTTATTATGATATAAAGACATTTTTCTGAGCTTCCAGGCATGTGTCAAAACACAGGCACACCGTGAAAAGCAAGCAAAAGCGTAAAAAAAATACGGAAGATAAAGGGGATATGTCAGTCTCAGGCTTTCTGTATTGCTAAAACATTGTTCCTCATAAAAAGGAATGTAAAAAGACTGACGGAGAGTTCACATTAATACATTTTGACAACTCGTTAAGCTATTAGTCTATTTAATTAAACAGTTGATTTTGGTATATTTTCATATTATTTAGATTAGATAGCCAGCACAGTCAGTCACTTGGCATGATCTGTTAATGTGCTGTATTTTACATTKTTTTTCTCTCTCTAGTTTGAACTGGGGCAGAAGGTTCATATGATGGGTTTGTGTTCTTCATGTAGAGCAGTTCTTGCCTTTTATTAAGATTAGTGGCAGACTGTYGATACTGCAGACTTGGGCCACTGCTCTCAAACTTCCTAGTGAGGCCCCAACTCATTGATGTGACCTATTGCTAGTTAAAAAATGCTGCTGGATGTATGATGAGCTTTGCTGCACTTATCAGTGTACTTTGCAAATACTGATCAACTGCAAAAGCAGTGCAAAGTAGGGTATTCTCATCAGGGGATGTATTTGAACTAATGTAGGCAACTATGTTTATCCATGTTTAGGTTCATCTGCAGATGAATAAATAGTCATTAGCAATATCTCCAGAAACCAGMATGGTCTTTGATCTCAATCTATATCTGTCTATTGTATATAACTTTCTCCAAAATACTAACTTYGTCTACTTGAACTCATATGGATTCTATTTTGGATAAACCAGTTGACTGTAACTGCATTTATGCAAATTTCATCCGGCAGTTGATCTCCTGTCCCAGTTATAAACTTCAGTATAATTTCAGTGCTTTATTCATACATGAGCATGTCCTAGGAAACTAAYAATGAAAGGTACCTAACATTTTCCAAACAAATAAAAGTAAATATTTAAGCTTGTAAATATTACTGCTCCAAATCAATCTTGGTTAGCTCCTGAAAACTGACACCTAGTTTGAAAAAGCATCCATTTRGAGTTTATTTTACTGGAGGAGAGAATAAAAAAAAACCCAAGGTAACAAGCACTGTCTTGGGTTTTTAATAAATATTATAGGCATAAGCATAACTTCATTCTTGCAAAAGATAGAAGTTAAAATATGTCTCAGCAATGAAAGGGAGGGGAGAAAATTGACTTATTGGTAATTTCTTTTTCTTGTCTATTTTAAGCATTCGAACTGTCCTGAAATTTTAAGAGCCAAATGTGGACCTGTAATTGGCCAGCAACATGGTAACTGCCTTTTTGTAATGGATTTTTTGATAGAAGATAGAATCAAGCAACTGAAAACTCACTGGGACTAGGAAGACCATGTATTTAGGGTGAGCGTTCTGAGCCTTAAATAATGAAAAACTGTTAATCACTGAATAACATTACAGAATTAGTCCTGATTATGGAACTTCTGTTTCTATACCTATTCTTCAAATTCAGTAGTGGCTAACTCAGTCTACTTAATAAAAGCTTATTTCTAAACCGAGTGTTGGAATTATTGAGCAGTAAGAGTGGGACTGTGACTGCTGCTTCTTAMTTGTTTTTCCTCTAGTGATGTTACAGTGTCTATGTGACAGAGGAAGTGTTCTGCAGAGTCAAAAGCAAATGAGGGATTCACTGCACAAGGYACAGCCTAAACATGGCTGGAGTGAGAAGCAGCATCCATTTGCTGCAACTGTGCTGAGAGTGGCCTGAACTTGTCAGGTTTCTGAGGCTATTCKAGGATTACAGTGGCTTGTAGCATTCAGCTCAACCTTGAAGCCAAGTGTAGAGCAGAGACTTCAGTGTCTAGAGCTACCCATGGGTTACTCATTGAGATGATCCATCTTCTGCCTTATTTCCTATCTGTGTCACCAGCAGGCCTCTTTTAAAGATCATGGCACAAGCTCCTCTACTCACTTCTCTAGTRATGTCTTCAAGACTTCAGTAGAACTGTTTTCCCATTTCCTTAAACTTACTGACAAACATTGCAGCCAACACTGCAAAAACAGTGTGGAATTGTTACCTCTAGTCAGAAACATGATTATGCCACTGAAGCAGGAAATCTACTCTTAGAGCATGTCTGCTCTTGAGGGGTGCATGGGAACAAGAAAGAGCTTTGTGTGATGATGGCTTCAGGATTTTTGGAGATTTTTTTGTTGGAGGGGGAGGGGTTAAGTCTCAATTTTGGAGACTTTGTAGGTTTTCTTAGCTCTTGGTAAAATGATCTGACTGAAAAAAGTTTCTTTTTGTATTAAAACCTGGAATCAGTGCCTCACATCCAGAAAAACACAAAGAAACAGCAGAAAACAGATTGCAAAGCAGAGGCAGAAAGACTATCCAGTTAAAAAAAAGTTAGATACATAAAAACTCAGTGTTTTTCTGTGAACCAAGGACACTGATTAAGTGAGAAGTTTCATTTTTAAAGAACCGTGGTTACAGAGAACACTGAACACAAACAGTAATCATATTAGAAGAAATTCCCTCTCATCAKCACCAATTACCGCATGCCACTGCTATACAACTAGGAAAATCATATCCTTTCCATCTGTCATTAAAAATATATCCCCTMTAGTTGAGAAACTGCATTTCTAACTTATTTCAGACAGTAAATAACAAACGTGAATGTCATAAGAATTCAATTTTGAACATCAGGAAGAAATAAAAAAGGATTTTGTACCAAGAAAATGAGCTCCCTAGCCCAGCAGTGATTCTCAGTACCTTGTASCTCCAGGAAGAGAAGAGAAAACTCAGTAGAAAACTTGCTGTTAAGCTGTTCCAGTGAGAGTACTCTGTAATTACAAGATGGTCTCAATACAATGCTATCTCAGCAACTGGCAAACTATCCCCCAGCTGCATCTAACAGATTTAAAATACTTACACTGGAACAGCTGTTCCTCTATGCAGACACAGTCTTGTCTGCATTATTTTATTACTTTAGAGAATCTGYATCTCAGAGTTTTTGTGGGAAGCCAGTCTGTAATACCAACAACAAAGGCATGTAGTGATGATACCAGAGCATTTGGGTCAAAGACTTGCAGCTTCTTCCCAGCCTGAGGAGTTGATGTCCCAGACTCTACTTAGTCCTGCAAAGCATTTGATTGAATGGAGCATGTTGGAAATAGGGTTTTTTGGAAGTTGTTCAGCAAACAAAAGGACTCAAAACCAAGAGCTTCTACCCCATTTTTGGTCATCAAGATAGTGTATTGAACTGCACCATCCTGACAGTGGTAAGAACTTCAATGGACAAAAGCTTCTCACCAAATGACRGTATATGAAATGTGCATGTACGCTGCTGGCTGTCAAGGAAATATGCAGGCTGGGCCTCTCCTCCTGCTCTTACTGTTATTCAACATAATCTACCAAATCTTCTCTCTTTAAATATTCAAGTTACAAAAASAGCATAAAGACACTCTGCACTGTCTTATGTGATAGTAAAGGGAAAATGCATTAAGAGRTTGTTTCTGATCTAACTTYAGAATTGTGGTTTTTGGTAAGTGTMTGCAATTGCTAAATATGTCATTTAAAAAGTAGATTTAAGTTGGGATTTTTATTTAAGTGGATAGCAACTTGAATAAGAATCAAYAATAATGAATTTCCACAATCCAGTCAGCACAAGTCTAGTATGTCATGTTGAAGCAAAGACAGCTAGATAGATGAAAAAACAGCTTTTCACAGTATTTTTATTTAATAAGTTTTGTTCTTGAGGCTGATGTACCCTCTTCCTGTTGAAAGATGTGGTGCAGATACTAYGCTTTCCACTCATTTAAAAATACTGCAGTAGTATGAATTCACTGTAAACAGTTATCATGGTGTGATTTCAATTTATAGGCAGCAATGCATAGCATCATAGATTACCTGTATTAAAAATGTGCTAAATTTGGTGGTATCAGTACAACAACAAAGAGGTATCCAAGTGGTACATGGATGGGTTTAAGGTGAGTTCTAACTGGGTGCTTGCATCTACCAAGTGGGGCTTGCACTTGTGCAAGCAAACCTGGATGTAATTGAAATTCTACATCTGGGTTTGGATTACAAGAAAAAAAAAGTTATTTCTGTTAAAAGCAGCTGCAACTTTTATTTTATAGACCAAAAATGAAGCCACCCACCCCCCACATCATACGCACACAGATAGAAAAGGCAAGACTGTTGTAACCATTCAAGTGAAGGATATGGTGGGCAAACCTCCAGGACAGGCATCTCTTCAACACATCTCATTCTGCACAGGTAATCCCACTCAAGTACTACAGTCTGTTTGGTTAAAAATCTCTAAGCACACATGCATACACACGCACACACACTCTCTGTGCATCATTTCAGGTCACTTTACTGCATAATTAAAAATAAGAATAAAGGTAATGAAAACATTGCAGTGATACTCTTACAGCAACAGAGGTCTGAGGCACTCAGGGCAGAGAGGACATTTTCTGGCAAATTTGGGAGTAGAYGAATCCAATTCTATGAAGCTTTAACCCCTTTCCCTCACCTAAATTCTGCAGTGCCAAGGGAAGCTAAGGGTATGCAGCACTTCATATTCTTGGGTCTGTGGCAACAAATTCACCAGACATCTTTCACGAGGTGTATTTTATGCCCATGATTGTATGATTTAATGTCTGTGTTGGTTTTAAGTATTTCTTGCGTTACCGTGGTGTAAGATGAAGTCTACAATGGGGTCTGAAAAATTTTTCATTACAATTCAGAAGAAAAAATAAATTCCCTCAGCAGAGACACCAAAGATGATGGAAGGGAAGTGGGCATTGGAAAAAGAAAGGCTAGAGAGAAGAGAGGCTTAATCAATCCACACTCCTTAACATAACAGTTTTCAGCTCGCCATGACCCATTAACAGAATATAAGGGGGTATATATACTAACATTGCCCACTCTATACCCCGTCTGAGGAGAAAAGGTTCAATTCTCATAGCTGCCCCCCTAAGACTTTCCAAAAGCCTGAAGCTTTCCCGCTCAATTGAGGGGGAAAATAATGACCCGTTTAAAAATCATCAAAAGAAAATGAATACAGCATTGAACATATTTCATTTTCACACACTCAGACTTGTTTTGAGATACTTCACTGTAAATCTTGCAAATCCAATCCCCCACAGCTACTGTGGATGTACTTTTAAAGAATGTTCCACCACTAACACACATAGGGATCCCATGAATCGTGGGATCTTTTTGGTTCTTGGTTCATTCCTTTACCTAGGCAAGTCTGATATATCAGCTTCACCAAGCTCTTGGAGCAGGAGGCTGCCTGCAAGTACTGCTTCACCAACAGGCAGTTTATTTCAGGGAGCTGCATTTAAGACAGACTTTGTAAGCCCTACTATCAAATCTCCAGCAAGAGAAACAAGTCCTGCCATTAACACAGTGYGCCACCCACAGTGGCAATCGCCACAGAAGTCACCAATGCAGACATGGGGGCAGAATTAATGGTAGCCTGCTTTTGTATGTGCATGTTCTCCCTTCTKCCCCCTTCTCAACTGATAAACAAACAAGGCCCAGAACAGTATCTGCCRAAGCAGGAGCAAGTCTTTGGAATAAGAAATGCTTGAAATCTCAAGTGCCACTCACAAACCAAGAGTGACAGGACACACTGAAATGGTGAAAAAAACCTGGATCCCAAAATATCAAGTCCCAGTGGGAAAGCTTACCCACGCTTTTCTAGCTAATATCATGGCAGCAACAGAAGCAATTGTGGGTTTAATTGGAAGAAAGGTGCTAAAGAGATAATTGAAGAAAAAAGGAAAGTACAGYGTGAGTGTTGTAGGTAGGAGGAAAGCAGGAAATTCTTTAAATTCTTCGCTTTTGCAGACACTGGGTCAGGTTCTTCGAGATATTCCTCTTATCTACAATCACTGAGAACAAAGTAAATGGTGAAACCTTTCTATTCTGTAYTCTTAAAAAAATGCATAGTACGGGGGCAAAAAATAGATATATTTATCGTTCGGATGCACCTGCTGAGTGTGGGCTATCACTGGGTCATGAAGTGGGGGCGAATGCTGTCCAGGCGCCGGGTTAGGATCTCGCAGCCTGTGTCYGTGACCAGCAGCGTGTGCTCAAACTGCGCCGAGCGCTTCCCGTCCCTCGTTACTGCAGTCCAACCGTCGGGCCAGGTCTCGTCCTGCCAACCCCCTGAAAACAGAAAACGGGACTTCGTGCCAGTTTTTAAGTAACAGGTATCAGCTCTCTAAAGAGAAATGAAAAATSTGTCAGCTCCACAGAACAGAACCAGCATTCGGTTCCATCACTAGTTAAGAGCAAACAAGTAACCAYCTTATTCTACTGCTAAATTGCTYACCTTCACAGATCATTGGTTCAATTGTAAATACATGACCTGGCTTCATGACTCCAACTGCCTTGTTTTCTGCAATAAAATAAACATTCGAGTTAGAAAAAAGAATACCATCTTAGTAAATGGATGAATCCTTGTCCTAGCAGAATACAACAGAAAGAGTAAAGTCAAAAAAACCCTTCTGAGATCATCGTTCACTTGTCCATTTTCACTTCTACATTAAGATTTCCCTYAGTTCTTTCCTTCTCCCCATCCTCCAACACTGTAACACTTACTCAAGCAGCTTAAAATGAATTGCTGTCTTTCTCTCCAACAACTGGAATTTCAATTCTAGTTCTATAAAAACACTGAACAAATATAATACAGGAATTTCTGCACGCTTCTATAATGAAAAACATCATTAAAAACACAACAGAAGTAAGAAGCACTTAAGATATTCAAAGAAGGCTTGGAATGTCCTTATTTGTTTGCACTGAGCCATTAGCTCCAATAAATTGTCAAAATATGACAGTGGTTAAGTAATTCCATTATTCCATTTATGAAAGACACACTGCCCCCTCATTACCCTAGATAATGGGCTCATAGTAGTGTCAGAGTGATAATGCTGTGTTCATTAGCTAACATAAAGTAGAGCATTTCAAGGCATCCAGGACAGTAACACAGGAACTTTCTGATGTAAAATGCACGAAAAATGTTTATGTGGAGGCACATGAGCTGATACAGTGCGACTCCAGGAGTGCAGTTTGACTGAAGGAAGCCTTCAGCCCATTTCCACTGCTGTGTTTCACCTGGAATGGCAGCACAGCTCAGATGTGACTGAGCCTGAGAGCTGCAACAAGCTCCAGGACTGCACAGGAACCATTAGCTCCAAGCTACTCTGCTGCTGTAGACAATTTGATTCATTTTTACATCACCTCATATAACCTTAATTGTGCACATTTATTACACTGCTTCARTCACCTAGAGGCTTTAAAAATCTCAGACATCAAGCTGCCAAACAACAACCAGAACATTTTTCTTAGAAAATGAGCTTTTTGCTTTTCAAATTCCTTTCATAGTAAGCTAGAAACGAGCAGCAGCATTCTTTTTTCTACAACAGTCTTTAAATCCCTCAGATCTTTCYACTTTGCTTTTGCTGTGACTCTGTATTTAAAAATACCAGAAAAAAACACCCAGCATCTTTCTTTCTGCGAATAGATATACTAGCTCAATGAAAAAAAAAGTTCAAAGTTCCAAACAGTCAGGAAAGGAAGAATTTTTGTTCTCCTCGACTGAATTTTAATTGGTGCAAAATGTTCTCGACTGCCAAAGAATCCAGATTTTCTTACTTTACACAATAAAAAGTATGTATCAGGTATTGATACCCTTCTACCCTGCAATTAACAGATGTTACATGGAAAGTCAGGAATCACTAGATTATAATCTATAACCATAACACATGTTAGAGCTCATTAGGAGATGGGAAAATGGAGGAACCTGTCAGGTCTGAGGAAATAAGTGTCGTATCAGGGAAGCTTTACAGCTGAAGTGGGTATCAACTGTTAATCACTGCTTCGTGATATTTACTCTGCCCTTAGTTGTCCACTGGCACTGGCATTTAACCTTCCATCCTTTGCCTCCATGGATGCTSTTTCTTAGGCTTGCTGGAAAAATTGTTATGGGGCCATGAACTTTTCCAAAAACTACCACTGCTGGGGGAATGTTCATTCCTCTGCCATGCACTATGATGAAGTTTCCAGAAGTACCAAATCACAACACTCAAATGATGGAAAGTGAAAAGAAGAKGATCCAGATTTAGGCACAACACCCATTTACACTATTCAAAGAGCTTTTTATTTAAATCTGTAAACAGCAGTAAGGTTTTCGTAGAACTTTTAAGAAGATAAACATTTGCCCATTCATATTAGAGGAGAATGTCTCAGGGAATTCAGCTGGGAATTCAGGCAAAAACTGCACCCAGTACAGATGAGAGCTAACACTAACCATTCATGTAGGCAGACTGTTTCATTATATAATATATTCTCCTCACTTAGGTTCATAAAGGCTGCTACAGTCCAGAGTTTAGAAAACAATTACTTCCCAAGTGCCTAAATGCTAACATGAYGGCTCAAGTAAATTGGGTACACTCATTGCAAACCACTTCTGGTCCACAGGACAGCACAAAGGGAATGAATACTCACTGGCATAGTGTGGCACGTTAGGAGCTGTATGGAAAAGTTTATGGATTCCATGCCCACAGTAGCTCCGAACCACTGAAAATCCATTTGCTTGAGCGTGTTTCTGAATTATGTTCCCCAGTTCTCTGTACCGAACACCAGGTTTTACTGCAAAATTAAAGAAATACAGATGGAAGTTTAGAGATCTTTCTTTCAACACCACTAACCATCAAATGCCATCTCTGTAACACTGATGGCTTGTGTGTCTGTCTGTTCCAGTATGCCACTTCCTATGTTCATTTAATTCACCAAGTATGTAAGTGAATGTAGTAGCATGAGAGAGGGAGGAAACTGTCTCATATTAAAAAAAAAAAAAATAAAAACCGAGAGAAAGAAGAAAATTCTTTTTGCAAAAGAATACTACTTTCTTCCTTTCATGGATGCAAGTGCTTACATTAAAAGGATGTCGAAGTCTGAAATTAAAAATAAAGGACTTTCAAGGTCTTTGGTAAGCTTTGGTAAACTTCTTGCAATGAAAGTACACTTCTCCATCTACTACTGTGTAAAAAATGCACACAAAGGACCAAGAACGAAAAGAAAGGGAAAATGGGTCTCTCAACTCTTAGACAAAATTCTCAGTGACAATGCTACAGCAAATAAGAATGTTCATATTTAGGATTAACTTTTTTGACAATCCCTTTAGAAAGCCTTAAAAGTTAAAAAGTTTCAAACACATGAAGAGAGCATTGACAAATTCACTTTGAGCACTTGGACAAGGGAGTAATAATACCATGAAGGCAACAATGTTTCATCATTCAGCCAATGAAGGTTCATACCAAAAACAACCTTGAGACACTTAAAACAAAAAATCGTGCTTTTCCAAGACCATTTCCAACTCGCTGAATATATGCTGTTGCTTCAGGAACCAGATCTGTGGTTGTAAGCAGAGTTCATAAAGCTAAAACTTTATGTGAATAAACCATTTAGTTCAATTTTCTGCTAATGTCAGCAACTACAACTGAAACCTCTAAGTTGAATTTACAGAAAATAACAAGAAATTTGTATTTCTGGAATATACATGTTTCTCCAAAGTTTTTTTCAAAAAGGACATGGTGGGAAAGGGATTAATCTGTTGGGTTTGTGCTAAATAGCTATGAAGTATGGGCCTGACAGCACATGCAATTCATTTCAATGGAACAAGGAGCCCTCTCTGTTTCACTCTCATATGGCTCTCCTAGCTAGAACTCTGCTGCTCCAACACCAAGACATTAAGATTATTTAAAGAGGGGAGAAGTCACCCCTTTTTAACTGCTGAGACACTTGCTGACAGAATTCCTACTCACATGCAACACATTACATCTAAAAAGTTGGTAAAAGAGACTTAGAGTGAGAATGTTAATCTGATTGTAATGAACACAAAGGGAAATTTCTGTTCCAGTTGATACATCAAAGCCAGGATACAAAGGATAAGAAACAACACATGTAACATTGGCTATAAAAAAGTACAGAACCAAAGATATGACACTGTGCTGGGTTAGCTCTGAAAAACAAAGTAGTCATTTCCAAACAGTAATCCCACATAAACAGGCAATCTGTATTCGTCACAGCTCAAGCTGGCAGTATTTTCTTGACCATCCAACAGATGTCAAAAATCCATAGGAATGATGTCTTGTGTTTTTCATCTTGACTAGCTATCTCCAAATTACTAACTGAAGTTAAGTTCATTTTCATTTTTTTATTTACATTTACTTTTGATTAAATGCAAGTTCAAAGCCTTACTATAAAGCACCTTAAACTTTAATCTTTAGAGGCCATAAAGTGATTAAATTATAATAGAGATTTTAACAAGCTGTAGGGTATAAATGATACAGATGATTTCCAGGGACTTGGGAAATTCTTGTTTTGTTTTCTGAAGTTGAACACAATATTCTCCAGCTACCTTTCTATCTCATTGTATGTCTCGACGCAGCTGCCCTGAGTGATAACTGAGCAACATCATTAAAGTTCTGTAGGTACTGGAGGATATGGATCTGTCTTCTCTGGCACACTGCCACAGCAGAAAATCAAGAGCTCATAACTATCTTAATGAAATAACAATCAGGTTTGGCAGAGTTAAAGAGATATGTTTAGGCGTTCACCCAGTTTTTTACCTTATCAGTTCACTGTGCAACACCATACTAATTATGAAAATAGGGTTTTCCAAAACATACTTTGCTTGTTACATTCTCTAAATTACTCAGACCAAAGATGTCTTAGTCATCAACAGTCAAAAAAAGGCTGTTTCCATGTCAATATCATCTGTGGATCAGCTCCACATCAAATAAATTTTCTTCATCAACCCACATTTAAAAAGAAGTTGCAGCCATCACTCACAGAACTGTGCCATTTGAAGGATCACTGCATTACACAACACCCATCATCTGCTGATGCCAACACACCAATGCTTCTGTGTGCTGCAACAGAAGCCACTTGGAGCAGTGGCAAATATGAGCAAGCATGTTTGACAACCAAAACCTTAATGCTGCTGGCTCTAGTTTTACCTGCATCGATGGCTTGCATYAGGCACTCATAAGTTGTTTGTACAAGCCTCCTGGCACCCTCATCCACTTCTCCAACATAGAACGTCTCATTCAGATCTCCGTGGTAGCCATTGCGATAGACTGTAATATCCACTGCAAACAACATCAGACATGGAAAATCAGCACTCTGTTCCTGCCTCTGATTTGATAGAACAAACATGTAGAAATGGGTGTTCYAATTGTGAARTGAGTACTTCACAAGAATTYCATTCTTCACAAGAATTTGCATGARTACTCCCCAAGCAGATTCAATTCATGCTTATTTTGTAGATTCTATAGAATTAATAAGTTAGTGTTTCACTTGTCAACAGTTCAATTTAACGAAATAAAAGGGAGGCGAGAGAAAAAAAAAAAACCCAGCAATGCAACACAGACACAGCAAGCTTGCATTGTTTTTCTAGGTAATTATAAAAACTGGAAAGAGGAACTTTGCTCCATGGTCACTTACCTGGTTAAAGTACTTTCTTAGAATTAATTCTAGCACTAATAGAGGGAAGTGAAATTTTAAAAGGTATGTAATCATGGTTTTGCATATCAAGTTGTCTTGCAGTGGTAGGATGGGTAGTTTTGTTTCTAAGTCTTTGTCAGTCATCTGGTAGGTCTAGCAGCTGCTAGATCACCAAACGCACTAGAATAGTTATTGCACTGCTATTCATGAAGAAACGCACATCCAAATCCTCTCACAGGTAAACAGTCATGAAGGAGACTGTAGTGAGCAGCAATACCTCAGGAATATGGCATATGAGCTGCTGAGAGAGACCAGGAAAATGTGGGAAAACACACTGGTGTCAACAGTAGATCTGTACTGCTGGCAAACACTTGAGAATGAAATTAATACCCCACCAAAACAATACTGCCTGCTGTGGATGGATGCATGTGCAGGGCTGTGCTCTGCTTCCTGCATTAAATGTGTGGGACTACAGGAACATTTACCCAGTGTACAGATCTGGTAATGCAAGAGGACTGTACAGAAACCAGCACCCTGGGAACACATGCAGATAAGTTTCTCGTAAAACTGTCAGGGCTCCTAAGCACCAGGGTCACTACCTGTTGTGAGGAGTCCATCTCTGTAGGCCACCTGATTACAAGATTTTTGACACTG
Source organism: Malurus melanocephalus (assembly GCF_030028575.1). Lineage (NCBI taxonomy): Eukaryota > Metazoa > Chordata > Aves > Passeriformes > Maluridae > Malurus > Malurus melanocephalus. Next base: position 2,705,837 of record NW_026623300.1, on the reverse strand, counting down.
TCAGATTGGGTCAGAACATCTCACTTTGCGGACAGATCAGCTTTGTTTAAGGATCTGCTCCCAGGGAACAGTATGATAACAGAATATTAGGATGTCCCGCTCAGAGCTGGGGACTGGACTAAACATCACCTGCCAGTACCTTCTGAATGATGTTTTCCCATGATTCAAAAACCCTGTTTTGAATTTTGGCATGGCTTAGAGCAGGCTAAAAAGTTTTAAATAAAGAAAAAGATGGACATTTCCTTTAAATCGTTCGTTGGGTACATTCCCTCCAAAGTACCTATTCTATCCCTCCTTGTAACTTGGTTTGGTCCTTCTTTTCAAGAGCCTTTTGAGCCACTGCCTTACAAAAAGGGAGCCTAGTTCTTCCTCATCAAAAAAAAAGCAGAAGGCTCCAAGCTTGATCAAGTGCAGAAATGTGGACAAAGGTATGACTAAACCCTCTTTTAGAAGTTGTTCTCTGGGCCTKAGGTACAGCCTTGGCATGAAAATAGTGGAGAGGTAAGGCACAGTGTAGATGAAGCCAACCACACTGATTAGAAGGCTTAAACACCTCTTCAATGAGAAAAGGCTGAGAGAATTCAGATCATTCAGCCTGGAAAAGAAAAGGCCTTGGGTTGACTTAATTGTGGTYTTCCAGTATCTGAAAGGAACCARTAAGAAAGATRGAGAGGAGCTTTYTACAAGGGTATGTAGGGACAGGACAAGGAGGAATGSATYCAAACTGAAAGAGARCAGGTTTAGATTAGATAYAGACAAAAATTCTTTACAGTGAGAGTAGTGAGGCACAGGAACAGGTTGCCCAGAGAAGTTGTGGATGCCCCATCCCTGGAAATGTTCAAGGTCAGGCTGGATGGGGCTTTGAAGCCGAATCATCTTTAAGGTCCCTTTCAACCCAAACCATTCTATGGTTCTACAGTTCTGTGAACTGGGCCTCTTAGTTTKGACTCCAGCAATGCCAGAAAAGCTGCCAATAGTAGAGAGCTGTGCAAAGGCATCATTTTTGAAATCAAAATAAGATAAAGGARTTCTGGCATACGTTGTGACACATACCCTATGGCTCAGAGCTATCAGCCAGACCWCATCTCAACTAGACAKGGGCAGCAGTCATGAYACTTGTTCTAAAAGGCTGGTACTTGCCACACTGAGGTGTAKATTTAGTAGATATTATTACATGCTAATAAGTATCATATATGATAATCTAAAAAAGTTATAAACTTCTTCTAGAAGCAGGTTAAACCTGAGGATACACTGCATATTTATTTACAGATAGGAGAAAAGCAAACCAATGCAGTAAACAAAGGTGCAAATGTTTGTACCAAAAAAGCATCATTAATTTCTACTGCTAAACCAAGAAGAAATGAAAGCAAAAACAAAAAATGGTCAAGTAATTTATAAAAGTATCCCTTACCACCCAAGAAAGTCTAAGTACCTTAAGTGCCAAGAACAAAAAGCAGCTGGTATTTTTAGGCTGTGAGAAGCTCAAACGGTATGGTTTTTAATATGCACCTATATAATGCCTCCTCACTAGGTCCCTTTAGAGTCACCATAATCATCCTGAGCATAGCACAACTGTAAGGATCTAGAGCCATCTAATCAAGAATTCACACAGAACTAATCCCRTTAATAATTCAATATACGTTTTATTCACTATCTATACACAGTCTGGRACAACTGGAATGTAGCCCACAAGTGGAATACTCAGGCACTATACTAATGCACAGATCAGAGCACAAGAATTATGAAGCTCTTCAAGCATACTGAACTTTAGAAATTATTTTATTGAATAAACTCATGAATTAAGGTATATGAAGAGCAGAGGTAAATGAGAACAAATAATTGGTAAATACAACAAAAGCCGCTCTAAAGAAACTACTCCAATCATATTGCCTGCTTGTGAAATCTCACCTTACTGCATGGTTTAAGTGCATAGAAGGTAGAAATGTTTMAGGTTAATTTTCACAGCACTTACCATTAACAATATCTCCCTCCTGCAATGGCCTCCTGTCAGGAATTCCATGACAGATCACTTCATTCACTGACGTACAACACGACTTGGGGAAATTRTAATAATTCAAAGGGGAAGGATAGCAATTTCTTGCGATACAAGCCTAAATAGAGAAGATACAATTTACACTAGTAAGCTTGGTACAAAGAAAAAACACAGAAAAAGCATATGCACAACAGCTTTACAGTAAGAATGATAGGCTGAACTAACTCCTGAGAGTAAGATGCTTCAAACATTTCTCGGCAGTTTTCTTGTTATACCTTGCATTTCTTACCAGGAAGGAATTAAAATTACTTTAATTTTGTTTCTGCTCATTATTATGTTTAACTGCAAATGCTGAAATAGTCAGGTTTAATGCACAGCAATATTTATTCAATTTTAAAAAATAATTTTCAATTACCGCATTTAAGCACCCAATCTAAGATTTTTGTTGCAAGACACACAAGCTAAACAAAATCATAATTAGCACCACTMCTCCCCAGCTTTAAAACCTTAAGCTGCTTCCCTTGCACTATAATAACCTTTTTGTATTTTTGCAAAACTGACACATTTCATATATACTTATACATACATACACACACTTTATGACATACTAGCAAAGTACTGAAAAAAATATCGTGTTAAGTTTTTTTTTAATCTTAGAAAAATTGAACTGTTTAAAACTACAAAATACCAATTAGGAATTTCAGTCAGCATCAACAACCTGCCAAGCCAAAGTTTCCATAAACTGCTGAAGAGCAGTAACTACATTTTAACTACTTGCTGTTCATATTAGACATTATGCCTAAGCAGGTAGTTTGGCATTTAATGCAGTTCAGTCGAAATCTCCAGCCTAATGAAAGCAGACAATCTTGGCTCAACAGCTTCAAATGCAGATGAAAAGAACCAGAAAGCTCTCTGACAAACTTAACTATACCAAAATTGTTTCCTTTCCCACTGTGCACAGAAGTAGACTCAATTACCTGATTACATGATTCATAGCAAAGACAGCAAAGAAAAAAAATTATACAATTCAAGTATCTACAAAAAGGCAGGAAAATTCTTGAACATGCTTTCTTAAACACTTCACTGGACTGTGGGTTATTTTTYTGTCTGCCTGCATCAAACATGTTTCAGTTCTCTCTGAGGCATCTCAGTTCTGACTCCCAACCATAAATAATTTAGCTTTCTCCTCTATATGTCTTAACCAACAACAGAGAGTACAAGAAGGCCGTGGCCTACATATGGCGTTCTTTACATAATGGTATCTGTGGAACAAAAAGGGTTTAGAAGAAAGAAAATAATATGATGTTAACTGAGAAAGCACGTAAAAAAAACTTAGAAGCAATTTGATGCCAGAAATGTGGAAGCAGCTGATACACAGAGAGGTCCGGGAGCTCCTAACGCACTTTGAACCTTGCACTGTAGCACATTTCTGCCATCTGCATTACCCACCAGCTTCAAACTGGGAAACAGCTCAAAATAAGGAAATGGAATTCATGGAACAAAGAAAACCACACAATWATCATTTAAAAACAGAGATAGAAGAAAATGCTTATAAACACCAGAAGAATAATGAAATAATCTTACTAAATGGACAGCATGATCAATTTCTTCAGTAGTTACTCCTGGTTTTACCATCATGGCAGCAACATCCAATACTTCTCTAGCAAGCTGCAAATGAAACAATTCAAAATTTAAAATAGATTTTAAATTGATCTACTGGATCAATTGCAAGATTGATCTATTGGATCAATCTCTGCAAGATTAGTAACCCATTTTTGACAGCTACACTGAGATCACCAGGAAAGCTGTGTGGAGTTGGGCTCTAAAAAGACTTCAAGTCTCCAGGTCATGTAGTATGAGAGCTGAAAATACCYCAATTAAGATTTGGACCACATTTTCCTCGAATGACATAATCTGAAATCAGACTACCTAAATACATTTCAAAGTTTGACTTTATGCAGAAGAAGTGGTTACAACTGAACAGCTCTTTTTCAAAAATTGTTAGGGATGGGGCKTTGCTTTGCTTTGTAGTTTTCACTTAGTACCAGCTCCAGCAGAGAACAAGTTCTGCTCCCATTTCTGCACTATAAAACATATTCTTAACAATGTCTCAGGCACAGATTATCTCACTARTAAAAACAAAGCCAGGACACAGATAAAAGTCATTTTTCTGCTTGCAAAATACTTTATTGGGGAGTCACAAGAAGAGAAAAAAGAARAAAATATTAAACTTGTCAAACTATTTTTCAGTGCTCTAAAGTGGTTTGAAAGTTTGTAGTCTTAAATGTGCTCTCACAGAGTGGTAAAATCATTACGGATTTTTAAAGAATATAAAGGTACCTTGTAAGAAAAATCAAAGCCSTCTTACCCTACACACTACTCGCATCCCTTCTATATCCTCAGATGACAGTATTTTTATTTGAGAGGTTCCTTTTAAAGCTTGTTCTGATTCAGACATTCCTGAAAAGAAAAAAGGGAGAGGAGGAAAAAAAAAGAAAAAAAAAGAAAAAAATAAGAGAAAGAAAAAAMCATGYTACATAGGGGGTGATTACTACACATATCCAATCCAGAAAATTGTTCAGCTAACCAATGGCAATAGATGTATGGACTTTCTCACCATAGCCTAAAATAAGGAATCCACCAACCCATAGCATCATTATTATTATCCAGATTAACTGGAATTCATAAGCCTTCCACAATACCATAATGCCCCCATGTGCTCAGGAAGCCCATTCACTTACTGCATAAAACCATCATGTCCAGTGAGTCAAAACATAACGTTAAATATCAGGTTTATAAGGAAGTTATTTTATTCCTAGAAAAGYATTTTTCACCTGCTCTAAGAAAGTAATTAGCAAAAATTACATTACAAAACAGACATAAAGGATTATATGAGCTTGGGAATATATCTGGTTATACTACTGCAGCAATCAACTGATAAAAACATAAATTCCTCCTGCCAAAGTCTGTGCAACCTCAGCTTTATAGATGAGAGACTCCCTAAAATACAGTATTTTGTGTTGTTTAAATATTTACASTCTTTAAAAAATATCTAAGGAATGGCTTAAGATTAAAAAATAATGCTACCAGACTTTATAGCAGCCTTCTGGGAAAATGAAAAGCACCAATAAAAAAACCAACACATAAAAAGCAGAAAATACCACAAAAATCCAATAAGCAAGTAATTTTGAATGCATTCCCTTTCTGTCCAAAAATAGCTGAAACTCATACATCAGTTTTCTTTTGGGGTTCCATACTGCAAGGTTCTCTTGGTTTTGTTATAAAATAACACATTTTCAACAAATATGCTAATACCATGGAGAATGGCTTAGCAGACTTTATCTGCAACAGTCAACTGATTGCCGTTTTGTTATCAAACTGTGTTTGTTAGCAAACAATGGAACTAAGACTTGTACATTTGGGGTTAAAAAAAAAAAAAAAAACAAATTAATTTACTCTTAATTCCCTGGACACCTTTGAAAGACAATACATTACAAACCGTGGACTTCCAAAAGATACTTGCAGCCATGATTATTTAAAAATCAGTAAGTTAATGTGGGGAAGAAGCAACATGAGAACAGATAAAAGAGGTTCCCTTCTCCAGAATCTCCTTCATGCTTTAAAGGCTTTTTCAATTAAAAGGAAAATAGAAAGCAAACAACACTCCATTATTGTGATTTGTYTCAAGTTACCTAGTGGGTGATCAGCATAATCCGGTCTCTGAATATAACTTGGCACAGGTCTTGTTGGCGTCTAAATAAATCAAAGGCAAGGCTTGTTAGGTTGCAAGAACACTTATTATAGTCWCAAAAACAGAGTCACACAGCAAAATTAAATACAGTATGTAATATTTCATGTGAAATATGGCTAAATCCGCTTAGAAAAGGTTGTGAAGTACGCGAACACTCCAAAACAGTTCCAAGTTTCATTCTCAAATATTCTGCTGTTAGTCTTTATTGCTATCATATTATACAACTTTTAATAGCCAACTGCACAGCTTTGTAAAAATCCAATTTTTATTGTCAAATGAATCAAACTGGTTTTATAATGTATTATTCCTTACTGTAATATTTATTTTGCTTTCTAGACTGCAAGTGCWCTTGTTCCAAAAACATCCCTTCTCTCTCTAGCAGGATTGCTATTTTCTAACCATCACCTTAGTCAAAACCTCTAACTCCATTTGCATCAGTCTTACAGCAGTGGCTAGACAAAAAAGCCARTGTTCAGAGACAACACTACTAAATTACTTGGCCTGTGAAATATCCAAAACACACTTTTCTCCAACAATGCTCATGAACACATATGGGCTCAGGCTCTCTTAATCTGTTCTCTAATGAGCCTCTAACAGATGGAGAAGACTACAGAGAGGATGCCACTGGGGCAGCTTTTCCAGCACAGGCCAATTAGAAGAGACAAATGTAAAGAAAATGCCATTATTCCTGTAAAAAAAGCTTCAGCTTACTCCGTGTACAAACTTGTACCAATTTAAAATTACAGCTACACATATTTACATACAGCTACATGTCWTCATCTTCTACACCCATCTTGCACAGCCAAAGATCTTACTGATCTCTGCTATTCTTCACCATTTCAGTGCTGGAGATTACCGTAACCTCTGTTCTTTCAGCTCATCACCAGTTCACTTACCAGGTTATTTTGAACCACTTACATAATATAATATGAAACCATTTATTTAAATTCTAAATTAATTCACCTGAGCTGAGCACCAGACTGCTCCATAACTGGCAGGGACAGTAAACAGCTAGGAGACATCATCTGAACTAGCAGTAGCTTTTTTGCAGAAYAAACATCAAAATGTTCATCCAAAAGTTATGAGCTTCAGCCTGTTACTGATGCTCATTACTTCACAAGAACTTCCTTAATTATAAATATACCAAGAGATAGAATAAGTTAAATCAAAATGAACCACAATAAGGACAGCCATGCACCTCCTGGCCATTAGGTTCAGACTGTTTAAGAAGCTCTCATGTCTCAGCTAAAATGCGGGAAGTCATCAGGTCAGGAGTGGTCCATTAGCTGCTATAGAATGTAGCACTGCTAGAACAGAGTGGCACCTCTTGCTTACCAGTGGATAGTGTGGCCTGAGTTTACCAGTGTACCGATAACCAGACCAGGGATTTGTGTTAATGTCACCTTCCAGGCTCCAGGAGGAAACTTCACGCTTAGCTTTTTCATCTTCTGAAAAGACAAGAAAAAGGGAGAAAAAAAGTTGCAGCAGCAAAATCAGTCCTACTAAGAATAAGAACTGTGGAGTCTAGAAAGTGACATAGAAGTACATAAGCCCAGACCCGACTCTTTCTGACATTTTAGACACTGATATATRTAAGTGTTAAGTAGCAGTTATCATTTTGTATTAGCCATTCCAAATTCACATTCTTCCTACCCTATTCAATAGCAAACTGGGGAATGTCAGGACTGAATGCACAAATGAAGCGTAGCAATTAAGTTCTTCTTCATTTGTAGTTTTATAACGCAGTGTTTGTTTTCACTCCTGGGAAGAAGCCTGTTTCTACACAGGGACTCGCTATCCCTTCAATTAACACCCTTGCACTGCAGATAAATGTTCCTTTCTTGCAATTTCCCTTAGCACCCAGTGACTGAAATGACCTGAGGTGGGGAGGAGGCCATCCAAAGGYRGGGAGGAGGCCATCCAAAKGTGGGGAGGAGGYCATCCAACTGCCAGCCTCAATACACAGAGCCTGCTACCACTCTAGAGGTGATGAAGAGAATGCAGGCCCTGTCACTTCTGCAGTTCGGGACAGGCAGTKCTCACACCTTACAAGATGGTCTCAAACTGCTGGAGCTTCCCAGCTCTCTGAACCTTGTAAAATTCATGTCTGACATGGTCCAGTTAATGACTTCATTCACAAATAACAGTCCTATGAGGGCAGATTGAAGGTATTTACATAAAGGATTGAAATAAGCAGATCCTGAGCAACAGCAAAAGGAGAAGTACTTACTCACAGAAAGAAGGCAAGGGCTAAGAAAGAGCATGTTCGCAATAATCCTTAACTCAACCAAATTACTTGTTTGTTTTCTCTTTTTATATCTCAGACAGATGAGGAGAAGGCAAAAGATTTGCCATTGCAAGCCCTAACGTGAATTGCTCAGTGTCTCTGTGGCTGAAATCTGAGCCATCTGCTCAGATGATATTCAGTTCAGATGAAACTGAGAAATAACAATTTAAAAGTCCAAAGTTTTTCATATTCACACAAATTAATAAGATACAGAATGCAAGTGTGAACTATGAGATCCCTACACTGGGAAGGCAGAAARAAGGAAAATATTTCTAATTGTCTGTACTCCTTCAACCTATTTATCATTCAACATTTATCATGCAAAAACAAGGGTTTATTGGGTTTTAGGAAAGGAGGTAAATTATTTGAGGATGTGAATTTCTGCCATGTCACTTTTTAACCCAACCTCCCTTTTAAGCAGGGCTTAATGAAGATATGCAAGATGATGGCAGGGAAGAGGCCATCATCTGAACAGAGAACTGAGGTCTGCTCTCATTTTGGTTTTAAACTTGTGGGCTATTTTCACTACTCAGATAAGGTAGAATCTACCAGTCTCTTACTATTTCTGTGCCAGAGCTACCAGCTGTCACTAAGGCACACAGATACCCTTACTACCTTTAACTAAACTCAGCAAAATCCCAGCYATGATAAATCCTCCATCAATGTGCTGCACCATGCACATAAAGCATTCTCACTTTTCTGTCAAAAAATATACAGAACAGCTGCACTCTGACTCACTTGTGTTCCAGCAAGTTTCTAATCACAAAGAYTTTGCAAGAACCTTTCCCACTTTGCTGCCTTTTACTGCATTAGACATCAAAATGCTATGAAAGAACACTGCCTTACAATAGTATTTATTATCCTCCTTGCCCTTTATTTCTACACCTCTCTTTCTGTGTTGGTATACCTGGCAATGAAGCTCAAGGAATAATTCATACAAATAGAAAAGGGAACAGAAACAGAGACTTCTGTGTACCTCTGCCTCTGAAATTTTACACAGCACTTTAGATTGTCGGGAACTGGACAAAATTTCAGCTATTTCATCCAGTGCCAGATGGAAAAAACCCAATACCATTCTTAGGCAGAGAAGCACAGAGCAGCTGAGGTTGGAAGGGACCTCTGGAGGCATCTGGTCCAATACCCAGCTCAAGCAAGGCTACCTAGAGCTCACTGCATAGGACAACACCAATTCAAAGCAATATGAAAACGCATCAAAGAAAAGTAATGTACTTACTTGCTTTCTTGTGTAGTAACTTGTGAGTGGCCCAGCTTCCCTTAAAGCATTCCTAGAATTGCAAACAAAATGTATAAATATGTGTTTTAAGTAGCATTTACATGGACAGATATGCCAACCTGASAAAACAGAGAAGCAACTGTATTTTAAAAGAAAACTAGACTTTTTATTGCCCTTTGTAGCAATATGCAGTAAATGCTACTGTAACTGCTAGTCTCAGCAATTGAAAATACTACATTCAAAAGTTTATGAACCAGAATAGGCAGAAAAAGCACAGCCAAACAGACAATACCCATGGAAGTGAAATACACTGATATAATCCTATATATTAAATACCGATCTCTTATCATTTTAATGAGCAACTAAACACCATGGTGGCTGCAGGTTGGCTGAAACACAGAGTCTGTCTCTGCACATGATCTTACAGTGCTGTAGTGGGCAGCAACATCCTCCCTTGGCTTGCACAAGAAGCCATCTCCTCCTGCTAATGGCATCCCTTCTGCCTCCTGCTCCAGCACAGGAAAGCAACAGAGGCCAATTAGCACAACCACAGGGGAACTAATGAAGTAGACTAAAGGGAGAAAATGAGGGCTACTTAATGAAAATAGGAAATGGAAAAAGAATACTGAGAAAGTTGAAATGGAAATCAACAAAAGAGTGACTGTGGAGGAGTTTGGTCTTTTCTTCCCAAATAGAGCAGTTCATGCAAGGAAGAAACAATCAGCAAAGGAGCAGATGGAAATGGCTAGCAGCTGGAGAATAAAGAAGGACTAAAATGAAGAAAAGACTTGAAAGAAAAGACATTTAAGAAGAAAAGTAGAAAAAGTGCAGGAGGCAGCATTAAAGGTGATCCTTTAAGGTGTTAATTAGCAAATTACTTGGGTCTGTAACAGCAATTCTAAATCAATGGCTATGTGCACTCAAAACAACCATTAAGAAACTGCTAATTCCAATAATTTACAATTACAGCTGAGTTTCTGAAGAAAGACAAGGAAGCAAACTGTTTTCCATTTTAAGGAAGAACAATACCAATGCTGAATCATCACYGTAAAACTACCATCCACAGCCAACAACTGATTCAATCTAAAGTATACAACACTCAACCAGTGCAAGACAACAGATATGCAAGCCCAGCTGATAACATTCTACCCTTGCTTCAGGGTTGCCCTTGAGCGCTCTTAGCTGTCTGTTCTTGTTGAGCCACCTTCTCCCTCTCCACTCATTAGCCTTGCCACTCACTAGCCTTGCCACCAGTAGTTACCAAACTGCATCCACAAACACCCAGTGAAGTGGTGCACAAGAAYACACACCTACGTTCAAGGAGACCCTGCTGTGAGCTGTTCTCATGACCAGAACCAGTTGCTTGTTGTGTTCTGCTACACCACACACCAGGAGTGACTGCATTGCCAGGAGCTCCGAAACCAACACTTCCGATGACCCGAGAGAACGTCACTTCCAATGAGCAGCCCAAGGTTTTCTGTCACACTTATATAACCCACTGCATACACAGACCTTTGCACTGCACTGTTCTCTGTTGGGGAGCTGGGAGAAAAGGAACAGGTTTTAAACAAGGCCTGATTTAGAGAAAGAAAAATTTAAAAAAAATTTAAAATGCTATTTCAAGGACACTGGACCTACCAGCATGGTTTTAATCCCCTTTCAAACATGAGGTCTTTGTTCTGAAGCAAAAGAAGGATTATACAACTAAGGACTTACAGCAGCTACCAAGTCTGCAAACCTAGAATCCACTYATTTGAATACAAAGGAGCATTTGGGGAAGGAAGACATACATCAGCTGTGGTAMTTACTGACTGTAGCTCATTCTCTGCTCTCCCATGAAATTTTGGAGGATATTCTCCAATGCCCTTACTTTGTCCTACACCACCAGACTTTACTCCTTGCTGGCCCGTAACCAGAAAACAYTGCACAAACAAAGCACCAGGGACAGTGCCATAACATGACAGGCTCCATTTTGGCTTTTTATTTCCTGAAGCTGTGGACAACCTAAGAAGATCCTGCATAAGGCTGCCACATGCATGAGTTTTCCCAAACATGTTTCCCAAATTTTACTTGCCCTGTATCCCCAGCAGAGCAGTAGCTCTGTCAGAACTCCTGGGGCACAGCTCCACAGAAGCTGCTGTAYGCTGAGGCATCCCAGACACGCGCACCACGTGCACATCCATCAGCTGAACAGGCACACACGGTAAGGCCAAAGCATTCCTGTGAGCAGGGGYTGTCACAAGAGAGGTGCACAATCAATGAATCTCTCTGCCTTGGTCTGACGCTTTTGGAAGGCACTCAGGATATGCTGCACATCCACCTACAGCCCATCTATTTTGTGTAGGATCAGTCATATGCTTCCTGCGAGCGCTGGACTTACCGGGTACAGACAAATTACTGATATTCAACAACCTACTGCACAAGCACCACACTGCACATGACTGCAGARCTCTGCTTTGGTGACTCCAGATAAAAATATGGCAGCTGTCATCTCACAGGTTGGAGAATCACAGCCCGGGCAACAAAGCACTGCCAAAGTACCGCTGCACACTGCAAACACCCYCACCTTCAATACTGCAGACTTCCTGATAAGCTGTGGAAGAAACCTGCTCTTTCTCTCTATCTGGGCCACTTTCTGGAGAATTTTCTGGAGAAAAATATGTTCTTCACTGAGCTTTCTCCTGAGACATCTGCTTCAATCTTATTATTACCATTTCTGCCTCTTAATGATTCTTTTGTGTTCCTATGCCCTACCCAGGTCTGGATAGAAAATTTTCAATGACTAAATAAACAAATTCCAGGTGAAAAATGTCCAAGGTGATTTTTAACATTAAAATGAAGAAAATAAAGATTTTTTTTTTTCCTGATACAGTGAAAAACGTAACATGTAACACTACATGGCTGTATTTTAAAACATTACWTAGATTCAGGGGGAAAAGTACACAGGAATAATATGAATTTGACTTCAAGTTTCTTGGAAGACTTCCTGGATTTCATTTCAAACTCTGTATTATCCATTAGCATATCTGATATTAACATCCTCACCCTAATCACCTAAAGTGTTGTTATTGCATGTGACTTTTACATAGCAATCAAGACAGATGTGGAAACACTCAAGAGGACTGTACAAGAGAGGTCAAATGTAAGACAAAAAAGAAGGCAGAGGGGTAATCCTTGACTTGTTTAGAGCAATCCTGGGTACAACCATTCTGTCAGTAAGAAAAATATAAATGTGTTTTCTAGAGAGAGGCTGTCAACTTATTTAAACCTTTAACAACATTTCTGGCTTCATGACATTCTTAAGCCAATCCCACTGTTTTTGCATTTAGAGAGAAGTTAAACCCAATGCTCACCAAAATATATCCAAAGGTAACCAAAGGCATAACCATCACTACCATTTGGAAAGATTCCTGTTGGATCCCTTTGTGAAAGCTGTTATTTCTGAAAATTATTTTTACCTTAGGACTTGCCCAACAACTATTTGCTGGTTGAAATACTGCCCTCTGTTAGCACTCCAAATCATATCCAWCTTTCACAGCATTACCCCCTCTAGCCTCTGTGCTCATCATTTAGAGCTGTGATGAATTTCCAAAAATACCTACTTTGCAGAAAAAAAAAAGATAGCTGGAATTAAGACTGTGAGGACAGACTGTCTGTCTCATTGCACGTCATTATACCCTGAATTGTAATGGACAAACATTGAGGAAACAGTRCCAAGCAGCACACTGTATTTAAAATTATTCTGAGCAGTCTTTTGAACAGAATTTACAAATGTCCTTTAGAACACGAAACTGTCTGGGGCTTAACCTGAGATCATGCTGTTTTGCATAATGAGAACTCATTTTTAACCAAATACCTTGAAAGTATGCAAAAGAGAAGACAAAAAAAAAACCCCTGAAGTTCAGCATTTGGCTTAATACCAGGCTCTCAGTGATATATATATATATATATATAAAATACACTACAGACTAACTCATATTTTAAGTAAGTACTAGTATGTTGAGGTGTTGAGACATTTGATATTAAATAAAACAGTTGATTCTTTCCAGCATGCTGAAGCCCTTCTAGGGTTCTAAAGGCCCACAGAGACAGCCTCCAGCCTGAAAAACACTGCACAAAAAAATCCCAAACTAGCCTAAACAGCATAAATGAATAGTCAGTTTTTCAGCAGAGTAGAATATGTGTTTTCAGAAACAATTCCAAGAGAAGCACCTACATGCAGCACCTTGGTATCACTATTCTTTCAGTACTTGGACGACTAGCTCAGCAAGTCTGCCTACAGGAATCTGAAGTTTTACTTTCAAAAAGTCATGAGGGCTCAGCTTTTACACCTCACCAACAATCAGGCACACACCTCAGACATAGGTATTCATGGTCATTTATAGGCAACTGAGAATGTCAGCTTCCTGATGAAGGAAATCTGATTTTCTAGAAGATACTATCAGCTGAGTGCCATTTGTGCCTGAGGAAACCCCTGTGTGCTGYAGTTAGATCCAGGCAGCTGGTTTTACATCTATTTCAGGTACAGCAAAGAACAGTGAACCAAGGATAAAACATGGCACTGACGTCCTACGGTCTGCTGTGAGAGAGAACAAAAAGTAGTTTCATCCAGATCCACTGCTCCCTGCTCACGACCCCCAACACATTGATGATGAAAGGAAACAGCAAASCAGGAGATGGGACAACAGTCTTCTTTTCAGGACCACAATTTTTCACAAATTACTGTGACCTTGAGCATCCAAACTGTCAAGAGCCCAGGGCCAAGTGTCAGTGAAAATGTGCCTTCTGGAAAGGAGTAAATTTTACAWAAACTCACTGAGAGAACAAAACAGCATTTCTTTCCTGTCACTGGAATTTAACAAGTCATACTCCACCTCAAATGTCAAGAGCCCCATTGGGAAGTACCCACCAGTGCAAGAGAGACACTGCTGCCRACTGCGCATTTCAGAGAAACCGCTTCTTTTCAAACGCCTAAATCACACATGGCAGTGTCACYGCATCACCCCAGTCCTCCCTTGGACTCCATAACCAGATCACTTCATACACCTGGGCCTCTCTGGGGCTGGCAACACAAGGGCACACAAAACAGGAAGAGGTAACAGTTCTCCTTGAGTAAGTTATGAATATGATTACGATGACAACTCGTGGCCTCCAGCTCTCAGAGAAACAAAAATGGCACAGGCCACTGACTTCATAGTAAGAGAACGTTTCCAGTAAGTGTCTACAAAGAGGTATTTCTGAATTTGGCTGGACAAATGGCCCTGCACCAGCATCCAATCCACACCACAGAAAACCTACTCGGTTCGTCCAAGACACTTATGTAAGTAGTATCAGAGAGCAAGTTTTCATGAAAGCAACACAAAATCACTAAAAAGAGATCCATTCACAATTAGAAGGTTTATACAAAAATGGTAACTGGAGATCTCAAGAACAGTCACTACTCTCCCCTTCCTTATCCACTTGTAGAAGACATAAAWGAAATGCGAACTGTCTATTAAAACACAAACTCTTTATGTATACTACACACAATGTACACACAGTGACTGAATCTATAGGTCAGATTTCACAATAGCAAATTCATCTTAGCAAGAGAAACACCACGCTTGATGTGATGCTGGACATCTGCGTTATTTCCACATTCAGAGGACAGACTGAATTACTGTATCTCACCATAAGATGATAAACACACACCACACTACAGTAATTCTCTGATAAAAAGAAAACAAGACAGTGAAAAAAGGTAGCTGGTAGTGATAGTATTTGATTTATTAGCCTAAAATATTACTAAGGGTTAACAGCAGACAGAATCCCTCAGCAGAACAGTTTCTCTTGTTACACCTTGAAGTGAAAGGAAACAAAAAAAGTCAGGGTTGAACACACCACCTCAAGAGCCCCTCTAAAAGCCATTTTTACCTTGTCTCCACTACCARTTCAAAACCTCCCTGCAAGGCCAGAACCCAGCCACGTGGCCCCCTTTCCATCCACAACTCACAACTATTATTCAGCAGCTGTACCCAGTTTCTAAGGTGCCCAACASCCAGAAAGGAACCAGTGTTGGCTCAGAGAAACCTCAGAGCATGTCAAATTACTTCAGCATAAGCATTTTCAGRGCATGTTGTTGAGGCATACATTTTGATGCAGAAAGGGAGAAGAAAATCAGTGACCAGAATAACAYTCTTTCTCCAGGAAAGGAGCAACACAAATGATAAATCCACTGGRGAAATCATTGTCTTGATGTGACCTATGTGAAAGTTCAATTCTCTGTGTGCAGTCATGAAAAGTAGTTTTCAATCAATCTCTACACTTCACTGAAATTCTCAGTACTACACCTCCTGCATTATTTTTCCTTAATAAATGATGTTAGTAATTTCTAATCCAAACACATTGCTTCATATGGTTACCTTCCTACAGGAGTTCACAATTTTCTATTTATTCTTAGCACTAGAGAAAATAAATTCCTACAAATTTGGTTTTAGTTCTGATTGGAGTTCTGGCTATATGAAAAAGTCATTGTAGGCTTCCAAGCAGATTAATTAACCTGTTGTCCACATCTGTACAGATGCATTTACTTGTCAAGGAGACAACAAATAGTTTGTTGCTCCCAATCAGCCCCAAGTAAGTGCCCACACGTCTGGCTGACACCACTGCATTCCGTAAGGACAGGCTGACTTTACCAAACCAGGCCACAGTGGGCAAGCCTGCTCTTCAGCAGCACACTCCTGAAGTGTTTCATGGCCCTGGAGTGCACAGCTTAGGGGAGCTAAACAAGCAAAAAAAAAAAAAAAAATTAATGCAACTGCTCTTGCTCCATTAAAAAAAAACCTGAAGACCTCAGCAGTGGCTCACCAAGGAATCAGGAACAGCTTAAGGAAAAGGGTAGAAGCGCATATCCTTGGAGAAAGGGAGTAGCCCCAAGCTAGCTACAACACAGGCTGTGCTGTGAGGTGGAATAACATCCTAGGTCCACTCAGTAGCTTATCTACGAGTTATTTATGCATGTAAGACCAGAATGGAAAGAAAACTACCAAAGAGAGAACTCTGGAAAATTTTCACACATGCTAACCAGTCCGCTGCTGTCAGCTGAAACTTGCTGGAAGTTCAGGGAAAATAACAGTTCTTCACCTGTCATATGCTCATCTGAAGGGACAGCCAGGTTGTCAGCAGCACCTCACCTACCCTCCTGATCATCTCACCAGACACCAGGGCAGGACTGCAGCGAGTCTTCTCCATGGCACACACCAGGTGAAGAGGAGAGCTGGAGCCTCAGGCAGCTCTGTGCTGGGCCACAGAGGGTACTGATGGGAAAACAAAGGTCCTGGATACAGGCCGAGCACGGGGACTCTGCTCTTAGTGCATGACATCTTTTGCTCGTCTTTGAAACAGGCTGTCATCAATGTCCTTCTCTGTAACACATGGCCCCAAAACCGCTGAAGCACCTTCAGTGAGCTTACCTACATTCCTGATCGGGACAGCGAGGCACAACACGCCCCAGGTCACTCAGAAGTAAGATGACTGGGAGTCCCAGTCAAGTCATTTTCTCGACAGGACAGCTTTACAAGCATGTAGTCAGTTATCCAGCAGCCTACTTCAACAAGCTAGGAAGTATTTCCAGTAACTCCCCTTTYACCTAACAACAGTGGCAGATATTTCTTGTCTAGTATATAGACAAGAAGAATCTCTGCATCCTGTATGGAATTAGCTGAATTAGGAATGGGAAAAAGGAGTGAAGATGTAACTAGAACTCCTCACATTGGCCTGTTTGGTCTCTGAACAAAGGTTTTGTCATCACCAACTAATATTTGTATATACCAGTGATGCATCTATGATGAGTTTTGTATCAGACATGCCAAAACATGCAGTGAAATGCARAGCAAATCCTAGAAGCTAACCACAAGCACCACGTGGGAACTAGAAATACAGAATTGTCAGAACAATCTGGGAGTTGCAGTTGCTCTAATTTGGCATCAACTCCCAGCACACGGCACAAAGACTTCAGGGGAAAGTACCAGAAACCATGCAGTGGGTGTGTCACAAGCATGTGGGAAGTTCTCCCCTAGTCTTATGCACACCATAACTATCATCTTACAACCTGACTCAGAAAAAAAMCTCTTCCCAATTAACAAATTAATCTAGATGATGTGACAAAATTATTTTCTTACGTTTACCTACAGAAACTCAACGATTTCACTCTGCAATTGTAGTTGTGACAAGAAAGTTCAGTGTTAATCTCTGAACTAAACAYATATATTCTCACTGATTTTGACAGAAATTACACATACGAAARGTTCAAGGGATTAGGCTGTGTATTTCACTGAACATTTTGAAGTTAATTAAAGAAACTAAACAAATCCCACAAACAAAAAAACCCMCTSAACAGTCAACAGACASTTCTTTCWACTGAGGAACCATTCTATTAGCGCTGTGGTAACAGGTGAGGGTGGCCGAGGCCTACATAACACCTTCAGTTCTCTCATTCATACGTGGGAGCTGCCTGCTCTATGACATGTGGCCTAACCTGCACCTTCCTGTTTGGCACCCTCAGAGCAGAACATCAAAAGACAGAGTGGGGAAAAAAAAGAAGTTAGGAATGAAAAGGAAATTTAAAAAAAATGAGAAAAGTATCAAATAATTTTCACAGACACTCATAACTTAAAATGTGTTTTCAGAGCAACAAGTCTCTCGGCGTCTATCAAAGCCAAGCAACTCCAGAGCTGATGCCGGCAGAGAAAAGCACCCGCTGGAATTTGATGAGCACATCTCACTTTGTCCCACTAAGCCTTTATTTGTAAGCGGGCATACGGACCACCCACACCTTCAGGCAGAGGAACATCCGTGCACCCTCTCACGAACGCTCCCGTCGCSGTTTGGTGCCGCCGAGGTCCCGCATCGCCCGCGGCCACGAGGAGAAATGGGGCTCCCGCCCCGCCCGGGGCCGCCAGCCCGGCTCCAACACCCGAGGAACCGAGGGGGAACTCGGTGCGGGGTTCCTGSTGCCCGAGGCCGGCCGGGAGCGGGCGGGCAGGGAGGCAGAGCCGGGCACACCGGGCCGGGCCCGGGCGGCCAGGAGCCGGCGCGGGGAGCTGCATCCTGAGCCCGCCGCACGCCCGGGGCGCGGTGCGAGGGGCCGGGCCGCGGGGAAGCTCACCTGGGAGCAGAAGTAGGAACCCTGGATGCCCAGCTTGAGGCAGGTGGGGCACTGCAGCTTGGCCTCGCTGCTGCAGCCGGCGGTCTCGCAGACTCTGCGGGTCTCCACCGCCGCCGCCATGCTGCCGGGCGGCCACGGGGGAGGAGCCGCCGCCCGGAGCTGCCGCCGGCTGGGGCGGGCTGGGAGAGAAGGACGGAGGGAGGGACGGGCTGAGGGAGGGAGGGACGGGCTGGGGGAAGGAGGGCGGGGGAGAGGGCGGAGGCTCCGAGGGCTCAAATCTCCATCCAGCCCGGCGTTGGACGCTGCCCGCGGTGGGGCAGCCGCAGCTTCGCTGGGTGACGTGCGCCAGCGCCTCGGCCCCCTCACAGTAAAGCGCGTGTTCAGCCCGGAGAACAGAGAGCGGATCTCACAAATGTCTCAAAGGTGGGTGTCAAGAGGATGGTGCCGCACCTCAGTGGTGCCCGTGACGGGATGAGGAGCAATGGCCATAAACTAAAGCAGAAGTTGTTTCCCCTCAACACTTTAGATTGAGGGTGGCAGAGCCCTGGAACAGGCTGCCCGGGGAGGTCACGGCCTCCCTGTCTGGAGACTTTCCAAAACCACCKGGATGCATTCCTGTGTCCCCTGCTCTGGGTGACCCTGCCTTGGCAGAGAGGTTGGCCTGGATGATCTCCCGASGTCCCCTCCAATCCCCATAACTTCGTGAAGAGCTTCCCGTGGTTTTCATCATTTTCAACCGCTTCCTGCGGTTTTCATCATATCTTCTTTATTAAGAAGGCTGTGGTATATGGGTCTGTCTGTGTGGTTTATAACAATTGTTGCACTCTTTATTTTTAGCGCAGGTGAAACCATCAAAAATTCAATATTCAGTAAGGCAGTAACTAAAATTAGAAAAATAGGCTGCAGAGTCAAGGTGGCATTGTCACATGAAGGATGCTGATTTTCTTCCTGGAAAGAGAAAAATTGGAAGCCAGTGATCTGTCATAAAAATAAATGTGATTAATGCACATATTATATTTCTCCTATTTGCATGGSTTAGCCGTGAAAAAATATACCACTTGTTCTGTAAAGCTGACTGTGCTTATGTTGTCTGAGTATTGTTGTCAAACCTCGTGCCAGYAGAGTTGTTAAGGTTGGAAAAGACCTCCTAAGGTCATCAAGTCCAACCATCAACACAGCACCACCACCATGTTCACCACTAAACCACATCCTCAAGTGCCATATCCACATTTTTTGAACACTTCCAGGGATGTTGACTRTACCACCTCCCTGGGCAGCCTGTTCTAATRCTTTACAACCYTTTCCATGAAGGAAGTTTTCCTGATACCCAATCTGAACCTCCYCTGGCRCAGCCTGAGGYCATTTCCCYTTCTCTTGTCATTGGTTGCCTGAAGGAGAGGCCAAACCCCRCCTGGCTACACCCTCCTGTCAGGGAGTTATAGAATGGTAAGGYCCTCCCTGARCCTCCTTTTCTCCAGGCTAAACACCCATGGCTCTCTCAGCTGCTCCTCACRGGACTTGTGCTCCAGATCCTTCCCCACCCCACTGCCCTTCTCTGGACACACTCCAGCACCTCAATGTCATTCTTACAGTGACGGGCCCAAAACTGAACACAGGATTTCAGGTGCAGTCTCAATAGTATCACAGAAGAATGATCACTGTCCTGTGTACCAAAACATCTCTAACTTAATATCACTGCAAGATGTTTTTTTACTGCTTCGTGTTAATAGGCATTTGCATTCAAAAAGAGCATGGGGAGATGCCTGTTCAGTGGGAAAATAGCTACAAAACACATCAGAGCACTGATCTGCAAGGTCGAGCCATTTGTGCTTGGTTCCCACTCCCATTTAAATTTCAGCTGACTTCCCACTAGCTGGCAAGAACAGACTATGATTTCAGTTAAAACTTTGCAGGATGATATTCTGTCTTTCTACTTCAGTGCCATTGATTTAAATTCAATTGTGCCAATCCTTATCCTGAGTTTAGTACACAAAATATTCTCCTGATTTCCTAGCATCCAGATAACTCCCCAGAAAGCATAATTCAAAATCCAAACTATAATCTCAGTATTTTCTGCAATTGTCTTATTCCCCGTGGTCTTCTATCCCCATCTTTAATAAAGAATAATAATAATAACAATTCTTTATCTCCTAGGCTTAGTGGTTAAGTGGAAATTTCTGCTTTTCCAGAACAGAAAAGCGTACATCCTATTTTCTTCAGAACAAGTGTATTCATGTAAATATGTATGATGCCTTATGATGGTGTTAATTGGCAAAAAGTGGCTAAGTAGCTCAGCTGACTACAGGACAAATGCAACAGATAGCAAAGTATATGATCCAGATTTGCTGTRTGAGAAGCACTTTCACTTAGCAAGGCAAATTAACTAAAGAAATTTGATGCCATGAAATTACTGAAGTGTAGTTGCAGGTGTTCCTGACAGTTCTTTTCCCTTAATTTCTCCAGTACTGGCAATACTCGTATCAGCCTACCATTTGGAGAAAATGTGAACTCACTGCCAGGGCCAATTAAGAATGTTTCTAGGATGCCTGCAAAATGAAAAGATTACAATCATTATTTTCTTAAACAAATGAAAAGAGCTGTGTACTGATTCAKGCAGCTCATGCTGTGACAGCATTTWCATCCAAATTCTGAAGACAGGCAACCAGCTGCCAACCAACATCAACAAATATCTTTGAAGGACACATCATTAAGTGCTTCTTTTAACCTTCTTAAAGCAAAATGTTACTGAAGGAGCAGAATCACTCCTAAATGACCTATGTTGCTAGCAGGTGTTGTACTGCGAAAAGTCAGTGCTTCTTTTCCAAGCAACCGACAAATGAAGCTATCAAGCAAAGCAGTACAGGTACCTTCATACACTTTAGTTGCCTCTTTGTTCCATTTAAAGAACCCCAAGGAGTTTTAGACATCTACCTGGTTAAGCAGGGTTTGCAAGTACTTGTCACGARCATGGTATAAAAAAACCTGAAGCATACTTGTTGATCTAGTCCAGTGTCTCCTGCTCAAATGTCATCATCTGCTCCTTGATGAGATTTCAGTACAATCATTATTAATAATTTAGGATACTTTACTAAATTTTATGAGTGTCTAATTCATATTTAAATTCACATCTGAATATAATTCACAATTTAGTCCTAGTTTTGTCTTTCATCCTGACTGGGACAATGTCAGTATGTGCTTGTGCTCATTTTGTAGTGGTCAGCAAGGAGACATGTAAGGAAAAAAGAGAACTGCTCTGACTAGTAGACAGGGTTCCTTCTGTTATTCCATTTCATTTATTTATTGTATTTCTGAAGTGCAAATTAAAGGCATGCTGTTTCCCTGCTTCCTTAGAGAAGCCAAGGACGCATGTATTAATTAAACAATTTATGTGTAATTTAATGAACAGCAAGCCYCGTAATTGAGGAATTAGCAAACTTGTGTACTTGTACTCCACAGTCTTTGGAAAGAGCACAGATTGCAATTGTAGATCAGTCTAGAATAACAAACTCTGAGAGATCTGGCCTGGGATTTTCTGTTTAAATGATTTTTAAACAGCCCTATATCATCATCCCCATAGTAAAAATGATGTGGTTACTGTGGTTTTTCAATGCTTTTGTTTTCCAGTTTGGCCTTGATGTTCTGTTTTAYTAAGTGAACCGACTCCTGCCTCCCAGAGGTCTATCCACTTACATTTCCCATTGTCTGGTGGCACACTCTTTTTCACGGGGGAAGTTCACTGACCTTTGCTATGGCCTTCCCTGAGCAGAGCTSTTTTTTCTCTGTCAGGCTTTTTGTGTCCCTCTCTGGCTGCCTATCCCCCTGTGTTACAGACCAACGCACACACAGAGGCACATGAGTCACAAATTTTATAGCCCATTCAGGATCCCTGATTTATGTCCACACTGTATTCCTGCTGTCCTCCCAACTTCTCCAGAGTGCTGCAAGCCTGGGAGTACATGAGGGCAGCAAACAAGGGCAAAAGGAGAGGTCAGCTATGTCTCATGGGTCAGAGAGCAGCTGCAGAAAAGCCAGAGCAGCTGGCAGCTGAGACAGCTGCTGCTTAGGGAGAAAACGGCCACTGAATGTGRCATTACTTCATTAAGAGAGCACCTTAGCCCAGATCCCCCCTCCTCATTTTGCTTCTCCACRTCGCAGGAGTGGGGGCTGGGCAGCCCTACTTTCCCAGTGAAGCTCTTGGGTATCGTAGCTGTCTCCTGTTCAGGCTCATTGAAGACACAATTAAATGCCCCTTTGTCTAGTGATAGCTGAAACAATGCAAAAATACCACCCAGGAGCCAGACCACATGCAAATGTGCACTCYTGTGGCTCGGCCAGATGGTCCAGGCACTTACTGAGATTCTCACACCCAATGCAGCAGTTATGCAGGTTGTGTGTGTCTGTGTGTGCGTGCAAAAAGCAGAAATCTCAAAACCCATCACAAGCACAAATGTCTCAAAGATGGCCACAAAAGCATGATTTTAAAAATTGAAATGGAAAACAGCCGTGTCGGAAATTACCAAAGGAAGAGACTAACCTGTGTTCAAAACAAAATAGTCTTACTAAGACCAGAGGGAGGAAAAGAAAAAATCTTTGTAAACATCCTTTGTAAATGAACAGCATTGCATTAAAGAAATACCTGTCTCCATTTGTCCTCTTCGAGGAAAATCTATGTGGGATTTCAAGTTCAGTCCAATTCTCTAAATCAAAAAAAAAGTTGCAATACATTTTAAGGCCCTACATCACTCTTTTTACTTCCATTGGTAGAGATGCAAACTGAACTGCTGAAWTGCTCACTCCAGCYACAATCCAGGCTGGAGCAGCCTTAYTCAAACCTAATTCCAAGCAAGCTTTAGCTGTGGTGAAAAGGAAGATCCTGCACATTCTTTTGCTTTGTTTTGATTTGATTGTTCAAGCTGCACTGCCTCTTGCAGAATCCTTATTAACACAGGACATCAAATTTCCACTGTGATGCAAGAATGGTTCTCTCTGCATTTAAGAATGCTCTTCTGGTATCCAAGAATTTTCACATTTTCCAATATATGCATATGATACTGGGACAAGATGTTYCTCATGGGACAAGATCAAAGGAAAAGAAGCTGCATCTTTGTAAACAAAATGGTGTTTTTATAAAAAGCACTCCTATTTAACCAATAAGTTGCWMGCTTTAAAAGCAGAAATTCCATTGSTGGTAATATTTGAAAGGTTCCATTAATTTGTCGTGAGATGATGGAAAATTTTATTCTTTGCTATGGAAACACTGTAGAAGTCATGGTGTGAATTTCTGGCCCAGTGAATTCAGCAGGAATGTTACTGATARCCACAGGATTTCATTTAGTTAGTGTCATCAGTCAGGACCATAAAAAAATAGACTTAATAATAATAAAATATAATCAGTATTTTATTTCCACTTTAGATTATATGGACAATACTGTGTGATAATAAAAAAATATTTTTATTTTCAGGTTTTAAAATCAAACATTTTAGTATAGCAAAACTTTTGTACAGTTTTGCTATAATGTGTAAAAAAGATGATCGGGTTTTTAATCATATACATACATGGTGATTTTTAAAGAGTTTTTTCACTCAAATCAGTGAGATACAGGTGTGTAGATCAATTAGAGCTTATATTTGCATATTTCTGACTTGGATGCCACACTTTGCAGAATGAAGCAKATGTTCCCAACAACTACTTAAATTCACATTGGAAACTGATAAATCCCTGAAGCATGCGAGGATTACCGAAGATGAGCTATTCAGCATTTCTTCAGCCCCTTCTTTTCTCCACTGTAACTTCAAAAGACAGGATTCTGGCTGTATCTATGATAACTCTTTGCCTTCTATCTTAAATTTCCTTTTAGTTTGAAGATTATATCACTTGCAARGCAGCTACATCACTTCTGAGCATCTTGTCTGTTATGTGTGTTAGCCACTTGAAAAGATTACAGTAGCTCATAATCCTCTCATTGCTACTGTAAGTTGTTGGATAACTTCTGATGTCATCTTTAGAGGCTTTGTGCCTCCATAACTCAACAAATCAAAGAAAAACAGATCTCAAAACACATGTACTTGCTTCCTATGTRTGTGGCACTAAGGTAGGCCATGTTCTGAACTCAGAAATACTATTTTCATCTGTCAAATACTGTTAATAGGCATAGCTGTTAAATAGGGGACTTCATGCTGTTATYCCTGCCTTGCATAAGAAAAATGAAATAGCCCCATGCTATATGACATTCAATATAACACTCACTTACAGTTCTTTTCAGTAAAATGACATTCAAAGCTATAAAATGTAGCTCTGTATCCTTGGTTCATTGAGAGTAAAAACACAAAGTTAAATACAGAAGAAGATGAAGAAAAAATAATCAGGGAGGAAGACAATTCTAGATGGATTAGCTTTATTTATGTTAAGAGACTTAAAGGCAGGATTAAAACATGCAGTTGTGAAAAACSAAGTTCACTCTCCYGTTAMAATTTAAAARGTTTTAATAAATGACAATAGGGTACATAAAAGCAAAAGGATACGGTGCTAGGTGCTTGGTGATCTGCCAGAAGCATGCCTGCTATTGACAGGAGACATCTTTAAATACATTTCGTATTGCATCTTAATGCTTATTCATAATGCTTATTCATTTATGCATGTTCAAACTTTTCTAGGAACTGTTTAATATGGATGCGCCTTTTTAGAGCACGGGCACTGATGATGTTTATGCTCCTGGGGTCCGTGCGTGTGACCCTTATTCCGTAGTTTCAGCAGATGGTCACTGTCGATGGGGAAGTGTCCGTAGCAGGGCCCTGATGGGTCACGGCACCCCTGGCCTGTCCATGCAGATGTGATTGTCTGAAGGTTGGGCCCCCACCATCCAGGATCCTTTGCACAGCAGAGCAGATATTCCATGAGCTCCTCTGACCAAATGGTCTCTCCACTACAATTCCAAAGCCCCTCTTCTACCCCTTCCACCCCACGTTTTTTGCTGTCAGGGTCTGTGCTGATTTAGCAGTCTATAGCCAGGAGGTGTTAAGCTGTGATCCTTTTCTCATGCATTCTTTTCTCCTTTTTGGTCAGTGCTGCTGCAGCCAGGGCCCCATTCAGAGTCTTAGTGACTCTCCCTGCAGCTTTTGTAGTTTTGCTATATTGTGTAAAAAAATCCTTCATGGAAATGTTTAAGTCACAAGCCATAACACTTTAGTTACTATAAGTTAACCACAAGTACTCTAAAACAGCATCAGCTGTATTATAACTGTATCTGAGTTATAAAAGAGAAACGAAAACCACCAGTGATTATTTCACCATAACTAAGTCTGCATAACTAAGTTACTTATGCAAAAAAAAAGCAACMTTGTACAGATAGCRCCYATCTTAATAYCTGTGAAAGCCAACRCTATAATATGTGTTTATAACACAGTTAATGTGCATTGATGCCAAACAAGTGAAATGGAATATAAGATCCATATGGCAGTGTATTAGACAAATAAAAAGGAAGATTTATTAATTACTGTATTTGCATTAAGCAGTCTGTGAAGAATTGTGAGAACCCAAATTTTATAAAATAGGTAAAATGAACAGTACTGGACAGAAAAAAAAGAAAAAAACCTCATGTGTTGATATACTTCCTGAATGCAAAAATTTCAGATTATGTTCTTATTTTGCCATCATAGCATGATTTAAAATTATACAGTTTGGAGAGAGATATTTTCTTTTTCAATTTCTGTTTTGTCAGTGGAATGATGATATATCCCACTTTTTTGAAAACTGTTATGATATTTGGTTAATAAAGCAGCATTACAAAAGGTTAGGAACTTAAATGTATTTTTTGTTGTGTTTTTCTTTAGACATGTGTAGTGACAGATAAAACTTAACTTTATTGAACCCTTTGCCTTTGTTAAATGATAATCAAATCACAACACTAAAATGAATTCCATGGCTGGGATTACCTCGTTTAAGAGGCTGCTCAGGGGAACTGATGGGATCAGCATTCCTGGAAATGTTCAGARAAATGTGTGCATGTGATGCTTACGGACATGCTTTACAGCTGGGCTTCGAAGTTGTGGGTTAACAGTCTGAGTGAATGCTCTGAAAGGTCCTTTCCTACCAAAATGGTTTTGTGATTCTGTTCCGGGAACAAGGGGCYACAGAGCGCTGGGTTCGGGGAGCAAGGAGCTACAGAGCGCCGTGTTCGGGGGACAAGGGGCTTTGAGCTCGGGGGTAGCTCAGTGCGCTGAGCGCGGAGGGCGATGC
>NW_026623300.1:2649458-2678250 GCF_030028575.1 Malurus melanocephalus | reverse complement strand
GCCCGCGGCCCCGGCGGCCGCCCGGCCCGCCCGGCGCATGTGGCGCGGTGGGGGTGGCCATGTTGGTTCCCGCCGCCGGGGCGAGCCGGGCAGCGAGGGGCGGCTCCTCCGGGAGCGGGGAAGGGCCGCGCTCCCGACGCGCTGTGGCCGGGTGGTCTCGGCGAGGGGCACCGCGGTGAGGGAGCGCAGGGTCGGTAAGTCAAGAGATGCGCTGCTGGGGCCGCCGCGACAACAGCATGGCTGGTGAGTCTCGGCAAGCCAAACTGTCTTTTTCAGGTTGTGTCATCTTTTATTCGTGGGTTTGTCGGGGTTTTTTTCCGACCTGTTATGATAATTGAGTACTTCTTTTTTTTTTCCAGGTGATAAGTTATGTTCATGGTATTATGCTCGGTCTTAGAAACGTAGCCCCAGCCTGCACTTCCATAATGAGCTGGAGCATCTGGAAGTGATCCAAGTACTGTTGTTATTCTAATTCCACATGATTGCGTATCATGAGGAGAGGAGAGCAGAAGACCCTGTGTTAGGGTTTCAGGAAAACACAGTTAGGGAGGGCTGGTCTCCTACTTCTATGCTTACTAGCTGTGAATAGCCAGTATGCTATTTGGGAAGGCTTTGTAACATTTAAACAAAGTGGGAAAAGTTTGACTATCAGTGGTTTTAAATAAAGTTTAGTTTTGCCCTTTTGGGTAAGGGACACTGATTTTTCTCTTAATGGTTTTCTTCTTTGAACCAAACCCCATATTTTGACCTGTGAGGAAGAGATTGAAGTTGGTCAKCAATTATAAATTGCTTGGCAGCAGTTGTGTACAGGGARAGTCTGAGTTATTAAGAATGTAAGACAGACCACCAGGAGCACCCTTCCCATGTTCTTCAGCCACAGTGTTAAACACTTGTTTTCTCCTCCAAAAGCCAATCTTTGAGTTGTTGCCCAGGTATCTGAAGATGAGAGCTTTGTGTCAGCGTAGTGCTTTGTGGTGACTGCAGAGTTCAGTAGGAATTGTGATGAACAATTGGCAATGCTTTCAGTCCCTGGAAATTGCAATGACGCTAAAGGCTTGGGCCTTTTAGGTTTCTTCAGTGTGCTGTGACACAGAAAYCTTYTTAGCACCATTTTCTCCATTGTTCATCAGTGTTAAACTGCACATTGAGGTAGCTCTGGCCCTGATGTTGCTGAAAGTGAACAAGTTGTTTTGCCATGCTGTGTCCCAGCAAGATTTGTTTTCCTGATCCAGTTCACCGTGAGCTGTTGTGCTGAGGCACTAAAAGTGGAAGATGGGGCAACACTCACAACCGTTTAAGTAATTAATGCAGTTGTTGAATGTTCTGCTGTAGCTGCAGTGTATTTGCATTCAGGAGTCAGCCAGAACCTATGCTCGCTGATTATCAAATTGAAGTAAATAAAAAAGTTTTTGTYTATAGTCCTTGTAGGTGGCTCACTTCTCCTACCTAAGCCTAAAGTTAGGCTTTTGTAATGACTGAGGTCAGAGATGCACAGTGTTGCAGAAATACTGTGTGCTTTGCAGTTGAACARTTTAATTGCATGTGTGGTTAGGGATTACCTCTTGCTCATAGGGAGGCCTTCCTGTTGCTCACCTGCAAAATCTGGGCCTGGGTTTGCAGAGGTGTCATCTGTAATGCTTTCCTGGTGAGAGAATGTGTCTTGGGAAATAAAAATACAACTGAGTATGGGTTGGTTTTGGTTTTTTTTAATATAGGCTTCTCTGAAATCTGTGATGTTCCTAGTGTTATGGTTTCAAAAGTAGCATACATTTTAGGTGTTGCTAAGAGGCTTGAAAAATGTTTCAGACTTCACAAATACAGAAATCTGAGTTTAGAGTTCTGAAGAGAGTCCCATTGAAGTTGCTAAGAAAAGCAAGATTATTCTAAATAAATACAGACCAGTTGCACAGTGGTTTATTTCTCCACTATGGGGAAGACTAAAGCATTTGCAACACTGACAGATTATCTGTTTTTCTTGTAGTACCTAGATTTTTCTCTTTAAAATATTCTAGAGTAATTTTTGAGAATATGCAGAAATGTCRCSTGTTAGAGTGYTCATACARCCGTTGAGGATTAAATGTGATCAGMTAATACTGTGCAAAAGTCCACAAAGTTAACAACAAAACCAGTAGTAATGCTTTAATAAACAGTAGTTTACCAAAAGTGACTCTAAAATGAAGCTGCACTAAGCCTGTAGCTTCTAGGTGTATATAGATTTGATCCTTCATTGTGCAGATTGGGAATGGGTGCCATGGTTCTTTTATATTTTTGCTTAATGACAGTTATTGTGATAAATGGAATTCTTGTGAATTTAACTTTTTTTGCGTTACGACAGTGACATTTCAGTTACGTGTAATATGAAAAGGCTTTTTAAAGAAGGTAGTCATCCATTTGTGGGAATCAAAACTTTATTTAAATGAAACTATTCTCTCAAGGGGTTACAAACATGTAGGGCCTTAAARTTCTGGAAAGCTCATAGTAGGTCCTAAAATTCAAGGTAGGCTGCATTATATTTGTTTTGTATTATTTGTAGACAGCACATAAGTTAAATTCAGCTTTAGACTTGCTCCTGTTGCTGGGTAGTAGTCAGTGACCTGCTCTGTTTGAAGTCGGTACAGTGTTGAACTGCAGTATAGTGAGCAGAGTTGCTTGCTCATGGCATTTTTCTGAAATGATATGGGATAGATGTGTCTTTCGTACTGTCTAATAATTGAGAATATCTATCATAAGCTTTTGAATTGTAAATTACATTTCTGAGTGAGTAAGGAACTTCCTCCAAGAGGAATATGTTGGACACCTTGTAAATTTTTTGAGAAGCACTTTACTGGAAGCAATTTTGAATAACTACATTTCACACAGTATATGAAATACCAAGCTTATTTCAAAGAAATGCACGAAAATAGTATATGAAACCCAGCTGTGTTGCATTTTCTGATACTTTCTGCAGGTGTGGAGGTRCATGGGAAACATTTTGATGAGAAAGTATGCCACTTTTGGCAGCTYTGTAAAGATTAGTTGAACTTTTGAGGGGATAGAAGGGAGAATTAAGTAAGGGATGTTGGTAGAGTGCCTGCATTGTGAAAGAAAAATGCAGACTTTAAACGTGAATTAATATGACTTTTTCCTCAAATTTGTCTTTCACTTTTGAAATATTCTATAGTCAAGGTTAAACTTGAGTTTAGAAGCTGTTTATTAGCTTGCAGTAGTCCTCATTTCGAGAAGTTTAAAACCTCTTACTCTTTAAAAAACCTTCATGTTAGGAAGGTAGTAAGTGTGTGATGTATAGGTGTGTGCTGTGTAACACAAGTGTGTTGTTAGCTGCCTGGAAGTGCTGGTTGGCCTTGATCCTGTATAGTGGATGTAAGGCAGAAAAGTTGTAACTGTTTAAATGCCTTTTTTGGTTCCCCCTCCAAATGTTCAGAGTAGTTGTTTGAGTGATCTTTTATAGTGGTCTGTTTTTCTTGTGCTCTGKGCTGCTCATCAGATAAGTTTGTATGTATGACATCTTTTGCAGTCACAGGACATACCAGTAGTACATCCAGTACTTTTTCTTTGAAGACTGAACTCTTGACCATTCATACATTCTATGATGTTGTTTTAAATTCTATTCTGAAGATGGAATGTGTCATAAGTTTTCAGCTGATATAAAATTCTGTGCTTTGTTAAACTAGCGGCTCTGTGTACTTGCAAAATGTGGAGGTCTTTTGTGTAGGAGTGTTTGGGGAGACTAGAGGCTTTTTGTTCTTTGAATAATCTAAACTGTTCTCCCCAGCAGTTTCAGGAAGTTTTCTTGTCYGTTTGGAACTGATAGAATGTTAGAAGTGGAAACTCATCCCATGGGCAGTTTTTGTGTTCGGTTGCAAAGGCAGCAGTGGAATGCAGACTTGAGTGAGAGGTATTAGCACAAAGGCAACTTGGTTGGGTAGCTACAAAAAACACAAAGGTAGTGAAGTGGTTTGATATTCATTGTARGTTATTTGATTTGGTAATGCTAGTTAGAAGTTTGTGAATTAAATGGTGAAAATCTGATGGGTGTTTTCAAGTGTGTATAACCCATTTTTTCACAAGTGAAAAGGGCTGTAAATAGTCTTTGTATCTTTTAAATCTGAGGTGATACTTCCTAGAAAACCTTTGACCATGGAGGAAGTCCGACTTTTTTACTGAGACTTTTTTACTTATTTGTTCATGTTCTCCTGTGCATGTGTTGCACGTCTGTTGTAGTTTGAGGGGATGTCACTCAGTTAAAATCAGGTTTCATGTTTGTGTTCTATTAGTGGTTGCTTTTCTAAAAATCTGTGGTGTTCTAAATAATGTTGGATACAGTTAGGACAGTTGCTCTATATCAGGCCTTGCTATGTCACAAATAGAAATATTTTCTCTGTCCTGGTGTCTGGAAATGTACTGCACACTGTTAAATTGGTAACAGGTGACTATTAGTACCTCTCTTACAGTTGCCAGTATATGTACGACATGATTTTTACCACTGTGCATTCATTCCTCAGAGCTGTGTGTCAAATCATCACTAGTTTTGTTTTCTTCCAGGACATACYACTTGCTTTTGGTTGGCCTTAATCTTTATGTCCAGAATATTTTGAAATAAATAGGTCTTGATTTTTGTGCCTTGGGAATTGTTATCCTAGCTGTWGTGTAGCTGTTAACCCACAAGAAATACAAGGACTAGCAGATAGTTGAAATGCTTTTTCCCTGGACATCAGGTAACTGGGGCATGCAGTTTTTCTTCTCTTGTTGGAAACCCTAAAATGCAACATTGGTTTAATGCAAGAAGACTTGGAAAGCCTCTTCCACTAATTAATTCTCTTAGCCTTCTCCACAAGTGCATAACAGTGCTAGGTTATGTTCTTTTGGGCAGTAATTGTTGCACTCCAGCTGGACTTGCTAAACAACTTCGGTAGACAGCTAATGACATGAATGTGGTCTGGGCAGCATCTGAAAACACTTGGTAAAACCTAGTCAAGCTGCTTGTTCTCTTCAATGGACAAACTTGATGGAGCAGTTTTTACYGTAAATGCTTTTTGTTTCCTGTCCTGGTGACATGCACACCTTGCTTTGATATGTTGGTCATTATGTGCTGTGGAGAAMGAGTAAATAACACCAATTAAATCTGCCAGTGTCAGAATCCAAGTAATTGCAGATACACAGTCATTAAATGCTGAGTAGGCAAATGTTTCCTGGACTTCTGCAAGCTGATTCCTACATCAAAAACCATGTGGGTAGGGAATAAATGTCGCTTAATTATGTGCTGTCTTGTGTATGAGAAGTGGGATTGGCCATATGAAGCTTTCCAGTTCATCTGGTAATACTACCCTTTTTATTACTAATATTTTAAAAGTAGCAAACTCAATGGTTACTTAGTGTAAAGCAAATTTTAGGTTAAAGAATGCATTAGTTATGAGCAATAGTAAACTATTACRAAGGATTTTAAATAAAGTATTCCAGAAGCTTTTAGTGGAGTCAGTCTGACCTTGGTTAACAGTGTTGCAATTGCAAGGTTTCAAGCTGTGAATTGTGAAAATGTGGACAATAACATTAATCCCTGAAGTATTTATAGAATAGAATTCTGTGCAATTTCTTGTGTAATTTCTTTGGATATGAGGACTTTAAATTAACTTTAAATACCAATTTATGAACTTGCATACTTCCTATTTGACTAATAGTAGTTAGTATACGAACATTTCATTTTGGTAGTCAGAATAGTGAGATAAAGTTAAGATGAAAGGAAATAGGAGCCGATAATGATTAACCAGCCAAAAATTAAAATGGTTCTTTTTTTGTTTTTCTTAATAGCTTTGGGAAATAGAAGGAAGTGAAAACATTCTGCTTTAGCCTTCTTTCTGAGACTAGCCAGAAAACTGGTTTTTAATGATTTCTGCTTCCAGCTTTACACCTGGTGTRTAGACATGTGGCTATCCTTGATGGGGCCGCCTGGTGCTTAAAAAAAGTGTTCTGGCTGGCTTAGTTTTTCAGGGGAGTGGCACAGTCCTAGGTCAAGGTTATAGTTAGCTGGGCCTTGGAGTTGAGCTGTCAYGTTCTATTTTGGACAGGAGATTGAAATTATGATTAGTCCAAGTTTGAAAGTGTAGCTTTCAGAATACATACAGGGACTTGATATTGTGGTGGCCTAACTGAAATGTCTTCTGTTTGTCCAAAAATAGAATTTCATGCAGTTGTGTGAAGGATGACCATCAGTGTACCAGCCAAGTGTTGAGGCTCATCACATTTTTCTTTTTGTCTTGACATACCACCTTAATCRTTTCCAATGTTGTCTTTTGTTACAAGTTATGAAACAGTTTAGCTCTGCATGTGCTCAGTGGCTTTGTATTGATTCTTAAATTTTGTATAGTTAAGATACTTCTGAAAGAATGACCAGGGAGACTTTGGGATTAGCTCTTTGGATGTTAAAAGCTAGGTACTAAACAAACATGAAATTCTCAACTGAAATTGTTAGTCTGTTTGATTTCAAAATTCTTAGTGTAATAGCATTTGTAAATCTGTTGTAAATATTAGATGTAACAACTGCAGAGTATTGTGAATGAAAGCAAGCTTTAATGACAAAACCTAATCCTATTCCAGAATATCAACAAAATTATTGTGTTTGCACGTGTAACTTTTCTGAGTTTTATGGTTCGAAGTCCCTGAAGGGGCCACACTTAAATTTTATTTGTCTGTACTTGAGGGCTTTTTTTGTAGAATAATACAGAGAATAATGGAGGAAATATTCCAGTGCTTCCTTGGTGAATTCTACAGCTTTTGTGCACAGTCTGTCTCTCTGGAATCGTTCAGATGGGATGGTTGTGCATGATTAAAGATGAATGATGCCAGCAACTTTAGTGGGGACAATACTAGAAATTTTATTCTAGGTGGAATTTGAAGAACTTACTAAGTTTTTTTAATGTCTTCTTAGCTTTTTATAGTATTACAGTGGCGGGGATATGACAGATTGTTCAACAATGTGCTTCTGTGGGTTTGTTAGCGATGATCCCATTGGGGAATCCTCAGAAAGCATTTCATTTTATTAAGAGTAAAGGGAATTACATTGTACTGTGTAAATCAAAGCACTGGCCAAGTGTTCCTGTTAAATCTTGGCATTTCAGAATCTTCTGTGAATGCAGGTGTATGTGAGTGTTCTGAAATGTAAAGAGGTGTTTTTCTAGGTGGGCTGTTAAATTAAAGCATACTTGATTATTTTCAAGTATAAAGAGTAACTTCTCTGATATAAAACGTACTACCATGCTTAATAATGCTAAATATACTGATAATGAAAAGAAAATCCCTGTTAAGACAGATCTTTAGGTGCTCTCAGAAGAGTTTGCCAGCTGGGTCTGTAAAGATAGAACAGTGTTATCACTTCAAATCCATTCCACTTTTCAACAGCATTGGTGTGATGTGGAACTTATGTGGAAGCCTGGAGTAAACTGTTCCATTAATTAAATTATTTAACATTACTTAATTGACTCCTATTTAATTTGTTCTGTTAAGACCACAAAGTTTAAATTAATTTTGAAATACTAATTTTATATTGCCACTTTCAGAAATGTCTATAGTCTGCTGTAGTTAGCTTTTATTTATATTACTGAAGTGCTTTTTCTTTTGTGGGGTCAACTGTCTAGGCATTTTTGTGTTAGCTGTAGGGAATGAGCAACAGTCCTCAGTCCATGTTTCTGTGATATTCTAGCATGGGTTGCAGATTAGGGAGAGAGATGGTGGTAACTGGCAGGGACACTTGGCCTCACAATAAAKCTTTGTATTCCCTCGTTTGAAGGAATGGCATTAGAATTTCAAACCTGACACAGTGACTTCTCAAACTGAATGACAAGCCTGAGGGCATTTGCACACAAAGAGAATATATTTTGCTACTTTGTGTTGAAGTATACATAACATTTCTAGAGTTGCTCTAGAAAGTTGAAAAAAAYAACACTTGAAATCAATCTAATACATACTAAAGCAGTAAGTACATTTATTTCAGTTGGAAATTTGAGAACTGATGTGTGTTTAAATTCTGCTGTTTGGTTCATGATGTTGTTGCAAATGCAAAGATAACTGTGCACTGGCTTGGCTTCTAGCTGCTTGCAGTAACTGATTTCAGACCTGAGAATTGTAGTTTCACCTCCTGCTTGTATGAATAGATTTCTTCTAATTAACAGGGCCTGTACATCTGTTTCAAATGATGTTTTGTCAGAAGCTGATTAAAAACAATTTTTCTTTTGAAATTACTACTCTGAATTTATTTTAGATGTGCATAATTTAGATAATGTATATAATGTAATTCTGAAATAAGATTGAAAGCTGTTTCAAAGTTAGAAAAGTATGTAAAATAAACCATTTTGGAAACAAATTACATAGGAAGCAATCACTAAACAGCGCAATGTGAATTCCTGCTGTTCAGATGTTGATGAATAAAGGGGTAAAAATTGTGCTTCCATGATGTGATTTGGGCCCCTAATCAAKATGAATTATAGGAACTCTTAGCCTCAGCCTTCTCAAAGTCGCTTCAAAGAACTAAATTAGTTCAGTAACAATTAAAAAGGAATGTRTTAATTACTCCTTTCTTCAAACAGGAAACCACTCCCAACCCCCAACCKGCGGAAGAGGAGAAAACTGAGCCCGCACCTAGCCAGGAGGTTGCCAGCCCTGAACAGTATATTAAACATCCACTACAAAACAGGTAAATAATACAGAAGTATGGTTGCAGTTTTGCCAGGGACAGAAAAATGCATGTGGCTTTGCAGGTCTTGTTCAGCTTACGCTTTCTAGCAGTATTTTGAGAGTTCTTGGTTCTTTTTTGATTTTTGCAGTGGAGTTGCAGAGTAAGGCAAATCTGATCCGGGTGTTAATATTCAGAGTATTTTCAGACAGTGCAGTTACAGAAGCYGAAAATCTTTGCAAGTTTTCAAAATGCAGCCATGTACCTGGAAAGAGCATGGCTTTGCTTTTAACTGGAGGCAAGCAAAGCTTTTGTTGCTTTTGTCCTGGTGAATTTTAAGAGGCTGACATTGAGATGAAGCTGCTGCCCAGCAGAACTGGAAAACCTTGCATTCTGCCTTGTACTTGTGKAAATTAAGGTGCCTGTGGTAAAAAATTATAGTTAAAATTATAGCTAAAAGTTACTGGAAAATACAAGCCCTCTTACAGCTTCAAAAAGACCATCTAAGAAGTAATTTTCTGCAAGTCAGCTGAAGAGTTAAGGTGAAATGCTCAGTACTTAGTATTGGCAGGTACCTTTTAGATTTTACTCTTTTCTAGGTTTTGAGCAAGTGTGAAAAACCATGCTTCTCTGTAGTGCTGTGCTGGATGTATCCCACTTTCCTTGTTTGTCAGCTTCCATCCTTCTTTCCTCTGAACACCTTGATTAATTTGGTGCTGACATTTCTTTGCAAGTGAGGCTGTTACTGGAAAGGAATAAACTTTTCAAGTCAKGTTTAAAAGGTCAGGAAGGGTCTCAAAACAATAGATTGACAACTAGTGACTTAAAGGTCTCTGCTGCGAGAAGATAAATCTAGTCTAGTGCTAAGGTGAGGAATTTGACACTGCTGAAATRGTCAGAGTGGGAGAAAAACCCCAACTGTTTGGTTAAATACTTCATTAGGTATCTTCTTCCAGCATTTTTGTAAATTTACAAATTGCTGTAAATAATGATTTTTAGATCCAAAAAGAGMATCTTTGTGTGAAAGATTCAATTTTGTGTTGATATTTGTACTCAGTAGAGATTAATTTTTTTCATGTAGCCTTTGTATATGCTAATTTTAAAACTCTGGGGATTTGAGGGATTTGAGATTGTTGCCATTAGTAAGCTTAATGCAGCTTCCCTTTTAAAATTTGTGCTTTCCTAGTACGTGAGTGCTTGGGAAGCTTTCGTGTGATACGTAGTTTTGGAATGATATAATTTGCTTATGTAACCTTTACAAGGAAATTACTGGCCAGGGAGTCCAGTTTGAATAGTTGGTGTT
The DNA here is from genome assembly GCF_030028575.1 of Malurus melanocephalus. Lineage (NCBI taxonomy): Eukaryota > Metazoa > Chordata > Aves > Passeriformes > Maluridae > Malurus > Malurus melanocephalus. Next base: position 2,668,285 of record NW_026623300.1, on the reverse strand, counting down.
GTTTTAGACCTTAATCAGTTGTTTGTGGTAGGGGATTGCAGTTTAGCAGTGATAGCAAGGAGAAATATCTGAGGTTTAGTGTCTTAAAAGAATTCCAAAGCTATTTAAAATATTTACCTAGTGGATTGATAAAAGTCTGCCACAATTCTTGTGATGGAAGCACAAAGCACATTGTTGGTCTATAAAGAATTGATCATTTGGCTCATTGATGAAAACTGACCTCCATGCTCATAACATTTTAAGGTTTGCAACTAGTTTTGAACATAACAATGCAAATAATTACATGTTTAATATACGTTAATTTCAAGATTTTTTTATTTTATTTTGTTTTCCCTAGATGGGCACTCTGGTTTTTTAAAAATGACAAGAGCAAAACTTGGCAAGCAAATCTTCGTCTTATCTCAAAGTTTGATACTGTTGAAGACTTTTGGGCGTAAGTAAAGATTTTTCGATCTGTACAATAATTCTGGGATTTGTTGGCAAGGGTTATGTCAGAGTCAGAAAAAAAAAATTAAATACTCCATTAACTGGGGTGTAGTGTGAAATATTTGCAAAAGTGAATGTGAAGTCTATTGAAGAAAATGCGAATGAGAAATTTTTCATATTTTAAATGCATATTGTCTTGCTGTAACACTGCAACACTGCTTATATTCGTGTGTACATGACAGATGTAGAACATTTAATTTGTGCAGAAGCTATCTCATAGTAATACAAACCTGTCAATTCTGGTGGCAACTGATCTCCATGGCCCCAAAGTTTGCTCCTTGATTAAATTCTCAGACTGCTGGCTCACTTCACATGTTCAAGAGTGCCTGAATCTGGAGCATAGTACTTGAGATTCATGCAGATTGATGGCATCCTTGAAATTCATTAGAGGTTACAGAAGAAATGACCTTCATTCAAAATTGAAGGTCTTTGAGAATGGTTAGACTTCAACAGCAATAACAAAGCATTTGAAAGTGGGCCTGTGCTTTCCAAACACTTGCTTCAATCAAGATTTTGCCTGCCATAATGATGAAACAGAGAAAATGCAAGTGCTGTGAAATTGAAGGTGAAAAAAAAGCATTGTATATTTGATCTTAGTTGAGTGCTGGGGTTCTTGTTTTTGTTGCATCCTTTTTTTGGATGTGATCAGGAAAGGAGAGAGATGGGGTCTGAGTGTGGTAATAGGACTATGGTTCACTCAGTTGGCAGTGGTAGAGTATGTAATGGGTAGCTAAACTGTTTGAMGATCACTGTCCAAGTTAGTTAAGGATAGGTTTTTGAGTTTCTGTAACCAAGGTAATCTTGGTAATTAGAAGCAGTGCTTCATGTAGATGTCTGCAGTGAAGGTGTAAAATCAGTTATCAGCAACTGAGAAGTTATACCTTCTTTGTGGTTGGAGTGGGAAATAGGTGTGTTGTTCTGGGGAGAAAATTTCAGTGTTACGGTAAACTTTAARAGGCAAACTGGTGCATTTGTAACTGGAGTTACAAACTCCTGTGCCTGATTTCTCAGTTAGAATATCACAGTGATCAGTTTTCTTTTTGTTGCTGAACTATGCCTGAATATTAGYTAGTCTTGGACTACAGCTTGCTGTAATATGTGCAGCCTTCTTTCTCAAGTCTGACCTAACCATGGCGGGGGGGGAAGCCATCTATCTCCTTACTTGAGGAGACACTGTACACTACTTCGATTGTTTTTCTGAAATGCACAGTTGTAAATTTAATTCTGAGTAATTTGTTTTGCTATCATGTTTTTGCCTTGTGAGTCCTTAATTCAACTTATCAGGCCTACAGCATTCATACACAGAGTACTGTATTAAATAGCAAAGTTGAATATTTTTCCTAAAAGACATCCTCTGCAGTGACAGTAATCCTGGAAATATAAACGATTATCCCTATTCCATAAATATATAGAATRCATATGAACATACAACGTATTGCCATGAAAGTGAGTTATTTTCCTAATAACTTTCAACTTTTAGTTCTAAACCTTAGAATGAGGTTTAAAAGAARCATTGGAAATGAGTTTATAAACAGTTGTGGGGTTCCTATACCTACTGTTTTGYTGCTTTAAGCCTAGAACATCTTAAAACTGATGGTTTTACAAACTGATAGTTAAGAAATACWGTTGCTTCTGAAATAACTTTTAATGCTCCTTAATTTTTGAGGTTTGTTTGGTCATATGTCTTAAATTATTAAAARTATTGTACCTTAAAATGATGCTTAGTTTCTAATCCTGCTTTTTTTTTCCCCTCCAATAGTTTGTACAACCATATCCAGCTCTCTAGTAATTTAATGCCTGGTTGTGACTACTCACTCTTTAAGGTAGGCTTGCTAACATTTTTTTCTTCCATTATGGATGTTGATGGATGGTTTCCTGACTAAGCACGACACTGTCCAAATATTTCACTTCAGACATTTAGAGACATAGTTGGGAATGTCATAATGGTGTTAATTTTTTTGAGGAAGTCCCAAGCATGTGCTGTCTGCAACTCAGGCTGTCACTACTTCTGAGATTACAAGTACTTGCTTTAATATACGTCACGGACAGATGTTAATCTGTTACTGTATTAGTCTTCATTCTACATTTGAGATGTTTGTGCAAACAATTAAGTTTAAATTTTTATAATGTGAAAGGTTCTCCGAAGGCAGATGTTCTCCAGTATTCCTTATGCATAATTTCTTCTGGGAACTACTAGCCAGATGCACAATGCTCCTATTAATTTTTCCACTGCTAGTTAAATGCTGTATTAATTAAGCATGAAATAGAAAAGGGTACCCAACATGGACAGTTGGAATGTRCTGAGGAAGTGTCCAAATTAGTGAACAAGAAATGCTGATTGGAAAGYGTACATGAAATCATGCCTCAGATGGGGTGGTACATTACCTTAAGTACTGGTGCCTAGTTCCTTCTTTGCTCATAAAACATAGCCACAGGATGGGGCTCCTCAGCAGAYTGTGTACGTGGTTTGTAAACCCAGCAGCTTTATGTAGCAAAAAGGTGATGCTTGGGTTTGGGAAGGTAATAGTATTCTAGGTGACTGCAAAACCTTACTGTAATTTTAAGAATATGTTGGCCCTTCAGAGATTAGGATATCTATGGATGATGCTTGTATTTTTTGCATGAATCCTAAATTTGTGTTTTAAGTGCRTGTATCTGTTCTATGTTTGCTTATCATCAAACAGTAATAACTTAATGGAACAGGTATAGACTTGGCAACTTTTGCAGGCTTATGAGCAATCTCTTACTGTTGTCCTTCAGTTGTGGCCTCTTAAGAGGGCCTCTTAAAGGTGATGAAGTAGTTTAAGATCTGCAGCTGCCAGCGAGGRTGTTATATTTAAAGTGAGATGACACCACTCTGTAGTGCAATTCTTCGTGGGCAGTTCTTAACAGAATTCCTCTGTCTAGACAATTTCTTGCTTTTTGAATGACTTTTTGAAGTGCAGCATGGCTGGCTGATACGGTAGTAGCAGCTGGCTGCTCTATCAGCACATCCAGAATAACTTAATTGAGTGCAGGGCCACTGGTGAAATGTGAATCAGAACTTGCTTTGAAAGGGTATGTTGATTTTTAATTTTTGTTTTTGTCCCTGGCAATGACACCCTCTTATCTTCACCTTGTGTGTGAAGGAAGTCATTGAGAGAGACTGCCAAAGGTGTCTGTTTCAGTGAAATAATCTGTATGCCTAAGTGAAGCACTTGGCCCATCTTGCACTGAGTGCAAGACATTAAAATAAGGACTCCAGATAAAATTAGCAGCTACATTCTGGTTTCATGCAGGGCAAAGCAGGTGGTTGTCTTTGCCTGTTGCCTCAGGGCTTTTTTAATATACTATGTAGCTAAGACTTGCTTGGTCTGTGATGCTTCTGTAGAAATAAAAATTCATTAGAGTGCACTTGATAAGTTGTTTTGCAAGTCTGGTATTGGTCATTCTGCTATGTATCTTAAACTGTACACTTTTAACTTGCTCCTTTCAGTTATCGCTGGCCTTTTTGTGGTTCTTCAGGAAAAATAGAGTCTGATTTAACTTGTGGCCTTTCTTTGCAGGATGGGATTGAGCCCATGTGGGAAGATGAAAAAAATAAGCGAGGAGGCCGATGGCTAATTACACTAAACAAGCAGCAGAGACGAAGTGACCTTGATCGCTTCTGGCTAGAGACAGTAAGCACTATGGCCTCACCAGGGGCAGCTGAAGAGTCTTGTGTTTGTGTAAAAAGATATTTGACTGGTTTGATCTTTTTGTGCTACCCTAGGCTTCTAACTTCTTGGCAGCAGAGTGCAYGGTAGGGTTTTCTTGACTGGCTGTATTTGAAACATGTTTTTTCTATACTGGTCCTTAATGTAGTGTATTCTGTCTAATACTTTCTTGTAACAGGCAGCAACAGGGAGAGTTCTGCAGGACAGATAAACCTTTTCCCATGTMATAAAGAACAGCTGTTGGACTACTGTGAAAATAATAGATCGTCTTGAGTGCAGCTTGCTGATTCAACTGATAAAACAGTTGATAAAACAATTTGTTTTTAAAGTACTTTTTAAAAAAGTGAATAGTTTTCATGTTTTGGCTTTGTTGAACAACGGACTTTAAGATTTTTTTTCTTTCTATATTTATCTTAAAGCTGGGATAGGCAATAATAGTACATTCATCCTATATATACACCATAGAATATTTTTTTCCATTGTTATTATCTCTTTGGAGTAGGCTTGAATGGTAAATATATTTCTAGAGATTGKGGATTGCAGTAAATGTGTTGTAGAAAAAGATACAACTATGTTGTCTTGGAACTGACTCAGAATATAGCCTATAACAGTCTTGTGCAATCTGGGATTTATGAACATGGATTGCAGATAGAATGATGCACAGCAGTCTTGGCAAATCTCAAAATCTCTTTTCCTTGCTTTTGTGAGAGGCARGAAGTATTGCACCTCTTTGAAAGGGAGAAATGGCCTTCAGAATCAAAGCAGAGTTGTCCAAAATTCCAGAACTTTCAGGATCTTTGTAGTCACTGTAGTTGTGATTTGAAGAGTGTTGTGAGCATTACTGTACTGGGCAGAATGACTGCACATGAGCAAATTAACATATATGCAGTAGGATCTGGCCTAACGCATGTGAGTCCTGACTCCTAACAGCCATTACGTGTGGCTTGGAAACCATGTCTGTGTAGATAGACTGTGTCAACTAAAGGCTAGAGGGCTCTGCTTATTGCATAGCAGTGAGCAATGGCACAGAGCCTAAATACCCAGGTGACTGTGATATGTGTCATAAAACAACCCTGTCGCTTCTAATTTGCATAATTATATGCAACCAGTTTTCTACAATAGAAGAACTCTCCTTTGAAGTGCATTTGTACTATAATATGATGATCTTAACTGTAATCTAAACTTSATTTGAAAAGACTTTTTCCCCTGTTGTGCAACACTCATGAAAAATGTACCTGATCAGTGTTTATTGAGCATGGTAGTCATCTTTGCTTGTGTGTGTACTAAGGCAGTTGGTCAATATCTTTCATATTCGTGTGTGGTTTGATATTAACCTTTTATGACTCAAACTGCTCAGCAAGTGTGTGCAGCCTGCAGTTGGGTGTAACATTTGAAGCATGTAAGGTAATACCTGATTTATTCATTAGCACACTTTGTCCTTTTTGTATTTCCTTGGGCAAGCCAGCCCTTGTGGGTGTGATGGGGYCTGGAACACCTGCTTTGTTGGAAAAGTTGCAAATGTGTTGAGTTTTCAAATGTTATAAATGATTCTTGGAAACTGATATAATAGCAGCTTATTTAATGTACTGTAGAAGTGAGCAAGTGTCCATTTATAGATTCAGTGTGCAGAAAGTTTGGGKTTTTTTTTAATTCAGCATAGTCTAGGTGAATCTGTCTCAACCACAAGAAACCATCATTTTTGAATATCTGGATCGCTTGTTTTACAAGTTGTAAGCTGAAGATTTTAATAGCACTTTTACGGTTAACATGTTGCATGGGGCTGTGACCCAGCTCAGTCTGATGTTCTCAGCCAATTCCAAGTTTCACTGGGAGGAGGAATTGTGTGTTRGTTGTGCACTTGCAGTGGTGCACTTGTATTAAACACTGTTCAGGATGATTGATGCTTGCTTTAGAGTTTGTGGAAATGCTGAAGCTTCCTGTGTTGATAGAGAGTAACATTTCATTGAATTGCACTTCTCAGCTGGCTGCAGTCTGATTTAYCTCTGAATTGATAGACTTCCAGCAYTGAAGTTCAACTTTATGTAGATGATGTTGTGCAAATTGTCCTTAAGAGCTTCTTCCTAGATTATGGATGGAAACACTAAGATTGGTTTATGTGTTGTAAGTGTACTGTAGAAAGAAGAATACATTGCTTTAATTCTTCACTTGTTTTGGATTGGGAGGATGGGGTGAAAGCAGCACTTGTGTAAATGATCARCTGTGTCAGAACTTGCAGCAAGTGGGAGAGGAGGAGGAAAGGAAAATTCAGAATAGGAGGAAGATGCCTTACTACAACTGAGCTTATGTTCACTTGTAATATTTGGAACTTCAAGAAGTCGCTGCAGTAAACAGAAGATGATTGCTGTATGGCAAGTGGCTGTAGGCAGTAAAATGTATCCCTCACTCCTTGAGTACACTGCTTGCCTGCAGAACGGGATTCTGACTCTGAACTGTTTTCTGTTTTACAGCTGCTGTGCCTTATTGGGGAGTCATTCGATGACTACAGTGATGATGTGTGTGGTGCTGTCGTTAATGTTAGAACGAAGGGTGATAAAATAGCAATATGGACAACTGAATGTGAAAACAGGGACGCTGTTACRCATATAGGGTAAGTGACGTGATCAATACCCTGACTGAAGTGTGTGCAGAGCTATATCCCAAGATTAATTAACTCTGCCAAATTTGTGTTCAKTTCTTTACTTCTAAACTACAGTGAAAGTAGTGCAGCAGTACGAAGTAGTTACTAACACATGCCCATATGAAAAACGACACCATACACAAATCTTGGCAAAAATTCTTATTTCACAATGAGGCATTGTAGTAAGTACCTGTAGATWATGTGCAGTCTTTGCAGCCTGCTAGCTTGTGAAGGTGGGTGTCAGTRAGGGTAGAGCATTGATACTTTCCAGGAAAGTAGTGCTCACAAATAGGAGAGTAAAGGTCTTGCAAGTCTTAAGCACACAAGGATGTACTTTAATTTGAAAAAAGACAAAAACCTCTAGTATGCTGGGAAACTCTACAGGTGCTTTCCTACTGTTTACCCCTGTTTAAGTACAGATAAAACAATGCTGAGTTTTGTGGGTTGTTTAACCTGTGTAACAGTATATTGTACTCTTTTTTCTAGTAAGCAGCAGTAGTTACCTCAGATTAGTGTGTGTCTCTGCTATATGGAAAATGCGTGTTATGCTCTACTGCTTAGCAAGTATTGCTAATTACACAGTTACTATTTACACAGTTACCCGATTCCAACTACTAATTACACAAGTATTTAATGGATTCTGTAGTATTGATGCTTTGGAATAACTTGCTTTTAAATTTGTCATTGTAGGCCATTACCTTATGCAAACCAGTGAAAAYATTTATCTTCCTGGCTTAGTGCACCTGTCTTGAGCCAAGGTTGAACTGTCAGGCATAGCACCTTATTCTTKCAGTACCTGATGGCTCTTTTGACACATGCCTTATTTGGGCCTTTAAGAATCTGTGTCTGCCTTCTACTAACAATTTTATTGCGCAGTCATTTTCAGGCTTAAATGGTGTTTAATAACAAGCAAAACTATGATATTCACCTCACTTCTGCTACCAGAGCATTGCAATAAACCTAATGCATCAGACAGCATTTTTAGAATGGTATGAATCATTAACTAAGGAGTTAAGGTGACTCTTTTGGAGAACTTGGAAAAGTTAAGATTTTTGCAAACTGACACAAGGTCCAAGGTAAGTTGTGTTGCCCACTGGCTCCCATATTACCCTAACTCCAGACAGGAGTGGCCATTGGTGATTTGCATCACTCTCTACTAAGGAGCACACTGTGCTCACACACTGTGTGTGCCTAAGGCAGATGTTGCTGCTTCTTTCCCGTAACACATAAGATCCAAGCTGGTTTTTCTTAAAGCTTGTGTTGGGTAAGGTGACCACGACCAATTCTGTGGGGGTGTGCTTTCTCTCAGTAGTAAAGGAAAGACACTAACTCTCTGCAACCAAGATGTGCATGGTGATTAAAACTGACTGTTCCAGGGAATTGCTGTTTCCTTTGGTTCAGGTGACGTTATCATCCTAATAGTTCTGGAGTGGTGAACCATGACTTCTCCATAGCTGTTTCTTTTCTGTATATGGAAACATGGCTTTCAGGTATTAATGATACTCACATAAATGCCATATAGAGTCCCTGCATTCTACATTTATTTAGGCCTGTTCATTATTTTTTTGCAAGAGCTTGTCTTATTGTATATGGTAAGTCATTTTACAAAACTGGAAGTGGGTTTTAGATGCAATACACTAAAAAAATTATCTTTCAAGTCCTTTATTTATGTCTGAGAAATAGTTTCTAAGTAGGCAACTCTTTTTTATGGCATCCATAGATCTTAAAAGCAGGTGTCCTGATGCTGATTCCTTCCTAAGGACTTCGCTTAAATTGTTCTATCTTTTTTCCCTCTCCAGGAGAGTATACAAGGAAAGATTAGGACTTCCTCCAAAGATAGTCATTGGTTATCAGTCCCATGCAGACACAGCTACTAAGAGCGGCTCCACCACTAAAAATAGGTTTGTTGTTTAAGACGACACCTTCTGAGTATTCTTTCATAGGAGACTGCGTCAAGCAATCGAGATTGGGAGCTGAACCAAAGCCTCTTCAAAAGCAGAGTGGACTACATTTAAATTTGATTTCCATCTAAATGTTGCTAAGATTTGTGAGAAGTCTCATTCGCCTTTGTCTTGTACTTCTGTGTTCAATTTTTCTATTTTGGCCGTAACCGTTACCAATCGGAATTTTAGTACACTTCACCCCCGAAATCTAAGTGTGTTTCTGGCCCACTCTGTAATAGCTTGGTAGAAACATTACAATAGCAAAAAAAATAATTTGTTAATCCACAGTATTCAGAAAAGAAGTTGCATTTCTTGTACCTGCAGGAAATTACTCTGTTTTACATTTGCATTGTATGCAGTAAGATTTTGCTGGTTTGGAAAAGAGTATGGTGCATACAGTTTTCTAGCAATTTTTTTATACAGCATCATCTTTGCTGTAACCTATGCTGATGGCTGCTAGATTAATTTATTTGTTTTCTCTRTTTGATAACATTAGTGATATTTTGATTTCAGTTGTTTTTGCTCATGTAACATTTGGTGAAGAATCTGGGAATATGACAAAGGTGGAATAAACATTAATTTTGTGCATTCTTTGGTAATTTTTGGTTTTTTTGTAACATCAGAGCTTTGCTACAGATTTATGCATTTCAGTCAAATCAGTGATCTTTTTGTGTGATTTCCTGAACATAAATGTGGATTTTTTTTTTTAATGTAACACCATAATTTACATTCCTTACTAGAAATAGTATGTCTGTTTTTGTATCTTATGCTGTATTTTAACACTTTGTATTACTTAGGTTATTTTTGCTTTGGTTAAAACGGCTCAAGTAGAAAAGCGGTCCCATTCATACTAAGACAGTGTACAAAACTGTAAATAAAATGTGTACAGTGAATTGTCTTTTAGACAACTAGATTTGTCCTTTTATTTCTCCATCTATACAGCAAGTATTTGTACCTCTTGTGACAAGGCAGTCTCTACTGTGGCTTCTAATGTAGTGTCTTCCAAGAAAGATAAAGTCTGGAGCTATGATCTGTTGAAACTTTTAATAAACCTATTAGATAGCATCCTAAATCAAAGTGAAGTTATATCAATGTGGCTACTGTTCTTTCTTGGTGGTTGGTCTAATTGATCATGGTTTGTGTTGTTTCTCTTTTGACTTTTGTTTTATGCCCAACCAAGAATTTCAAGGSTACACAGAAGGCTGTTTAGTTTCAGGTAGGACCTACACTAAAAGTGCTTTAGTGAGTGATTCTCCTCTGAGGATATAATGCTTATATAAAGTACAAGTAAAGCAAACCAGAGACATGGCTACAAAATAAAAGTATGAGTATCTAGATTGCTATTACATATGTCTTACTAGCTGAAGTTTTGTTTCATTGTTTGAAAGTTACTTTAGGAGAGCTGTAAGTTAACTTGGAGGTTTATAGGATGGAGGAGAAATTTTGAGGGTTATTGAGTTCACTTGATTTCAGCAAAAGATGAGAGGCTTTTTTTTTCCACTCCTTTAAAGCAGAGCATGCAGCAAAATCAGTGCTTAATTGCTAATTTCTTACTTTAAATGTGTGATGTACTTAAAGATCTTGCCAGGGCTATAGAGCTTTTCTTCAGCTAAGTGTTAAGGCAGGTGCTTTATTGGAGTTTTGATCTTTGTGRTAATTTACTAAAGCAAGTTTAGTCACTGGCAGTGAAACTTCAGTTGAATTTGCCTGATAAAGGCTCTGAAGTGTCTGTGTGCTAAAATAGACTTGAACAATWTTCTTGCACATTTGATGAGAAATGTGTCATAAGGAGCATATCAAACTATGCCAAAAATGTCTGGGTCATTATTATGACTGTTTAATAAAAACACTTAGAGTAGACATCTATATCTAAAGATACTATGCCTTCAGTATTGGTCATTAACCAGGATWGCTGGTGAACATGGAGAGAGCTGTTAAGGCTGTTTGTGTGCTGGTTTYTACRGATTCTTGTGTAACTGGTTGCCTGTCCTGATTCGGCAGGTGTGCAGAGTAAGTCAGGTTTGTTTAATAGGTCCATTGATAGTAGAATATAGCAGTCTRTGTCTGTTTGCCAGCCTACRGCTTCAGCTACTCATCAGTGATGCTTGCATGCATGGGAATGAAAAGATGAATCAGTTTCCTGAGTGGTGACTGTGTGTGTAATYTGGGAGCAYGGCAGCCAAGCTCACTCAAARGAGTTTCATTGGGAAACGTTGGTAGTGCTGCCCTTTTGTAAAGAGCACTGAGATTAACCTTAGTGCTGTTGTGAGAACAACATAGTATTGGGTTTGTTTCATTTCACTRCAAGACTGACCAGAGTGTTATTTAGGATAGCAGCATTTTGTTCATCTAGAAAAGTGATGGATAAGTTTTGTTTTTTTYTATGGCCTCAGATTTTTGAGCCTGAACCTATTTAAGCAGCGAGCTAACTTGTGTATGAAAACTGCAGGTGGGTTGAATTGAGGCTCTTGGCTCTCACATAACAATTACAGTGTTTCTAGAAGATTGAGAAGAAATTAGCTGGCCATGGTTGCTTTATCAAACACACAGCCTATGCCTTTAATTCATTGTTAGAAGCAAATGACTATGAACTTTGTTTTCTCCAGCTTGCAAAYCACTTTGTGCTGCATACTAATGTTCTTTTGATTATAATGGTGTGGTTTGTGTTTGTTTGCTAAGGGAGAAGGCAGAGAGCTCTCCATTCTGCGTATTAATGTAACAGCCACAGGCTCAGGAGAGGACAGAGCAGTAAAYGTTGAAGTATCTCATATTGATGSAAAATATTCAGTGTCATTAAACTCCCAGCTAAAGGGGTGGCTGTTGTCACTGTGTGGTTTTAGTAAACCTGGGAAGACTACAGAGTAAATGTGTAAAGCATYTATGCAGAAGTGGGTTTATGTGGTAAAAAACCAGCAGAGCAAGGAACGACAGCAGAAATTGCTGTGCTAGAAGAKGTGTGTGAGAATGTGCCAAAATACAACCTGTGAAGATGGGGCAGATGAGGAATATGTGTGAATTGGCAGCTTCTAGGTATAGTGTCTTGGGCTGTGCAATGCTTTTCATTGTCACTTCCTGTTTGTCCTGCTGTTCTGTCACTGTCTTGTGTATCAAGTTGTCTCTAGCTCAGGATACTTAACTTTAAAGTTACCCAAATTCTGGAAACTTGGGATAGTGGCTTTTAGCCAAGTTTGAAGTGAGCTCAAAACTTCTATCCTGCCTAATGGAATCCATTCTTACTAAATTGCTTGGAAAAAGTACTCTGGACTCCATTCTGGGACGTTTACTAAATGCAAAAAAACTCCCTAAAACATAGCATTTTAGTCTCTGAAAGTGACATGGATCTTCTCTTTGATATGTGGCTTCCCATGTTTCCAAGAAGCTTTAGTTTTGAGTCTAGGCCTGATGGTTTTAAAACTAGTTAAGAACATCCTGCACTCAAGTACTCTACCAAACAATTGAGCTTTGATAGTTAAAACCGTAAAGCTTTCAGGCTGCCTGGCACTTAACTTTTAGATGACTTTRCCCTCTTAAAAACAGTGGTTACTTCAAATTTTTTTTGTGAATAGGTTTTACATAGGTCTTGATACAWTTTTTTTAATGCAAAATTTGTGCCTTTTCCCGTTGGGCCAGAAACAGGCAAATGGCAATGACATGACCAGTAAGGAAATAGCTGAGTCTAGTCATTTTGAGACATTTCATAGCTGTCCATCTAAATTCTGTGGAGAGTAGGAGTGCAGAGTGCATTAGCAAGCARTGTGGAACCAGTCCTATGGAATGCACCTTCTGGACCTCTCCATCATTGCTTCAGAGCTCCAGAAGCTGTTCAATCTCTCAAAGCCTTGCCATTTTTGATCTCTTTGTGGAACACCCATTCCCTGCAGCTGCTTAAACAGATGTTCTGCCTTTTAGCTCTTAACAGTTTTGTGTTCTGCCATAATTTGTTTTCAGGTGTCTGGTTCTAGCACTGCAGCAAAACTTTTTAATAAGCACTTAAATTCCTTCCCCTGTGCTAAAAACCACGGTCACTCCTCCTCTTGCCTGGTGTCTGCCTGGCACTTTCCCAAAAGGCYATGGGATTCCCTCCTAGCCTTTCTATTTTGAAATAAAGCAGGTTCTGATGTCCAGAGCTAAATGTGAATTATGGCTGTGCACATGATGATTGTTATGCTTCTCAGCATTAACTTGTTATTTTGTGTGATGCCTTAATGTAAAAACATCATAGCTGAAGTCTGCCTGTTGGTATCAGCTTGCCTGCTAACCAAACATAACTCAGATTTTATTTTTTTTTTATTCCCTGCTAGTACTGAGCATGTGACAAGCTTAGCTGTGAATTTGTGAGGTTTATGACTGCGTGGGGTTCATGACTGCCTATGCTTTTCTTGTCTCCATTTTTCTAAATCCTGATGCTTTTCAAGCCTTACAAAAACATGTTTAATAAAGGGAAAAATTACACTGAGTCTAGTCACTGCTTTTTTAGTCACTGTGATGCCATGGAGAATTCCAGGTGTTGCTAAATCCAGATAAAGACCGTGTGTGACTTCTTTGGCATAATAATCTGCTTACGGGATTTCATTTTTTTTTATCTCTAGCCATGTAAGTATGATAATAGTGAAAATGATACTTGAAAGTGTGTGTGAATATATAGTATATAAAGCAAAAATGACTCATCTATTTTTTCAAAGTAGAAAACTGTTTTGTTATTTCTGAAAGGTTTGTTTGACTTTCTGTAATGTATTACTGGATTTTGCTTACAATAGGTAGTTTAGATCAACCTTTTTTCCTATGTTGTGCCTATTAATGTTATCAAAGAGTTGGAGCCAACCTCGTAGGTAAGGTTTGGCATTCTTTGAAGTAAAGCTAGTTTTTGAGCCTTATCTTCCTCCCTGTGTACAGGGTAGTTTATCCTAGTGCATCTCACCCTGAGCCGTACAAATACGCAGAAAATATAACGGGAAATTGGAAGGTACTACTTTATTTCTGTAGTTTGAATGAAAATAAAGTTTCTGAGGAACTAACGTCTCAGCTTCTTGACTCTGTGTGGGATGTAGAGAAATGCAGATCGAAGATGAATGAGAATGGAGCTACTTGGAAATGTGTGCTCGCTCTTCAGTGTGGAGCTGTGTGTAGCTGGGGCTCCTGCAGCTCACCCACGCGTCAGCCTTGTTCTAAACAGAGCTGCTGTAACGATTGCAGATTCACTGCTGACTGCTCTTCCCTTGTGTGCCAGAGTTGCTCCAGTAGGAAGGAGCGGTCTGAACATGTTGGTGTGGCATCAGCCAGCRGGGAATTGCAGGTGACCCCAAAGAGCTCCTAATGGGCGCTCCTGTTGTGCCACTGCAGTGACGTTCAAGAGGTGGAGACAGCACCGGGAACTGGCAGGAGGGCTCTGGTCTGCCTGTGCTSTCCATCGGGGGCTTCAGCACCAGAATGAAGCTGTAGAGGGATCAATGCACAGCTCGGCACTTCAGTGCCACAGAGGGGTTTAAATACAAGARCAGATTGACTTGGCTGTAAATTGATTTCACTCCGGAGCCTCAGTTCATATCRTGTGTTTGAAGTGGGAGTGCTCCTGCAGAGTGAGGAAATGGTGACCACCAAGAGGTGCAGGTGCTGCTTCAGGTTTTCCCTGGACCTGGAAAATTCAGCCTTGAATTCATTTCCTAGAAGTGAGGGAGAAATTTGCAGGCAAACATCTGGGGACAGATGCATTCCAGATTGATTGGGTAAAAAAAAAAAAAAATCTTCCAAAGGTCTCTCAAATGTTTCTTACTTCATTGGTAGAGGTGTCCTTCCCTGTGCATACTATCTGGAGGGGTTGGTGGGGGGAGGTGGGCATCAGGGGCAGGACTGAGGTTTGATTTTTTTTTTTTTTTTTAAATTGTTTTCCCCCTTAGGCCATGAGGGTTTTTCAAAGGTCATTCGGGGAGAAATAAAAACCGATGGCTAGATTCAAGCACTGACAGTTTAATGGAATTTTAAGGTAAATTCCCTCTTCAAGGTTCTACTATTCCTTTTAAAGTAGCCCCAAATCCTCAGTGTTACTACAAGTTTGTGTGATTAGGCCACATGAATGTCTCATTTTGTCTTCATTAAACTGGTGATTTACCAATGTTTTGTGGGAATTAYAACAGTGGTGCAAAATAGTCATAARCTGTAACAGCAGTAATTTGGGCAATGTGCTGCAGAAAAAAATTGTTTGGGTAYGGATGACTTCTTAAGCAATAGAGGATTGTTTCACATTTGTGTGAAATGCAACATGATCTCTGTGTACTTCTGCAGTGTACAAACATGCTTCTGGTTCTTTGTGCTTGATGTTGCACTAACMTGCCCTTTGTATGGCTTTCACGGTGGGTATTCATGTGAAATTCCAGGTGTTCTGCCAGCACAGGATTAGTTCTGGATGAAGACAACCCAAGCAACATTTCCTCTTATGTGCTCTTGAGGCTACGACTTAATTGCAGTAGGAGTTAYATGGTTTAGGGTCATTTCAAATCACCTTGAGGCAGCTCAGTATTACTCCTTGCCTTTAGAGTTTTTCTAGGTTTGAACAAGAGAGAYTCAAGTATTTGGAAATGCTGGAGTGTAGCTACACCTTTGTTACAATGCAGGTAAAACTTGAACTATGGCCTCGGTCTGCCTTCCTGCCCCCTGAAGGAAGCAGTTCCTGGAATTTGCAGCTGAATTGGCACGAGTCAGGAAGGCAATAGAATGCCTTGGCAGCGTGTGAGGTGTTTGCAATGAGATCATTTGCTGKCTGTCCTGTTGTCAAGTGCTGTGCCTTGCAGTGCTGGCTGTAGAGTTTGTAAAGAGGATTGTACAGATCTTGACTGTGTTTGAGAAWATTTCTGCCTTGAAATCTTGGTTTCTTTCCTATGTTGTGTCAGTTTGGAGAGGCTTTACTTTTGCTGTTTTATAACACTTTCTGTGGATTTCCCCAGCATTGCTGAGCTGAACTCTGTGATGATTATTGGCACTCTAAGAGTGCTAACATTGTCCAGCAGTTCTGGAGCACTGTGTTGGTTAATGCACCTGCATGYTGGGCTTGGTTTGCTTGGAAGAGAAGGATTCCTGACTGCTTGGTGCATTTATTTAGGGTTGGTTTGAGGGGTTTTCTTTCCAAAGCTGAGCTGTGACCTTAAAATGGAGATTGYACCTACTCATGGCCTTTCAATTGTGTCTATCAGTGTCTCCTTGGAGAGGGGTGAGCAGCAGCAGATGGAGGAACATCCTCACAGGAATGTSCCAGAGGCCAGTGGAACTGTTCCTCAAAAGCCACTGAACTACTGGGACAGTGAAACAGCTTCTCCTGGATCTGAGGCMGTCAACCTGAAATGCTGTTAAAATCTGTAGGTTTTGTCCTAAATATTCKAGTTCCTCCTTTCCAGCTGCTCTGTGAGGTGACTGCTGTGCACATCTCAGTTTTGTTTGTTGCTTATCTTGAGGCAGTGGTTTMGTTTTCTCCAGTTCACCCCGTGGTGCTCCCTTACTACGGGAGACAGAAACTGCAGTTTCTGAAATGGCTTTGTCAGACAGGGSAGTTCCTATTTTCCAGTTTGTAGTCTGAGCTCTCCCATGAGACAATTGACTGTAAAGGCCTTTGAACTTCAGCAGACCGAGTGGGGAAGAACAAAAGTTTGCAGCTCTGTGAAGCAAAGTCCCTGTGTAAACATCAGTAYTCAACCAGACAAGAAAAGAAAGACTTTTGCCCTCTGGCTGGAGTTTGCCATAACATTGGTCCAGTGTTCAGCTCAGGTGTTAGCAGAAGGCTCTGGGGTCACCTGAATATAAGAAAGGCAGAGAAAAGTTTCTGTCGCTTCCTGATAGTCTGTGCCAAAGTCCATCCCGGAGTTCATGTTTGCCTGGAGTAGAAAATGCCATCAGTGGGCTTCCCTACCTGTCTTCTGTCTTTGTGGTATTTTACAGAAAGAGAATTCAGTTGAGTTTGGGCCTTTTAGCAGGGGAAACAATACAGATAAGCTGCTGCTTAAATCTTTTGTTTCAATCATCTATCGAGACCTAGTGGTCTGTGGTTTTTTTACAAGTTTCAGTCCTTGTTTTCCAGCAACTTCAGCCATGTGGCATTTAGTCTGTTCTGTTCTTGCCACATTGTTCCACATTGTTTCCCATGGAGAAGATAGTGATTGACAGCTTAAAAAGCTTGGTTTGTCGGCGTGGATTTTTTTTTTTTTGTCCTCCTTTCAGCAAAGTTTTGCTTTTTGCTTTGCGGGGCGGGGGTGTGTTTGCTTTGTTATTAAGCAACATGGGGACAATCTATTGTGGTCTAGATTTTGCTCCGAGGCTCTAAGAAGAAGCAGAGATAGGAAACGTGTAGATTAAGAATTTCACCTTGGAAAAAGGAACTCCTCAGTGACTCAGAACTGGCAGATATTGGGAAGATCTAGCAGGACATCTCCTTTAGGGAGATGGAATGCCAGAGGCACAGGTAAGAACAGCTCCAGTCCGGTTGGGCTGCAAACTCCCTGATTTTTAACATCCCTGGCTTTTGGGTGTTCTCCTTTCTCTATTTTGTTCAAGGCTGCTGTGCTGAGGGGATGTGGCCACGCGTGTCAGTGCAGCAGGCTGTGGGTGACACACACAGCAGTGTCTGGGAGCTTCACCAGTTGTGGCTGCTGTTCCCAGATAAGCTCTGCAAAGGTTGAACAGCTGGGCCCGTTCCCACCTCCTTCCAGGCTGGAACGATTGGATGCACACTCAAACACTTGCAAGCGCACATTTTTCAGGTGCTGGCCTCCTGCTGCCATCTGAGACGGTTGTATAAAAAATTCAAGCTGTGAACACAACGTGGAAGGAGACATTTTGCAGTACAGGAGTAGGCAGCATATCCCAAACGGAGCTCCAGCAAAAAGAGACACAAMCCAGCAGTGCCTTGCCATTTCCCTGCAGCTGCTATTGTGTTTGCCACATTTAGGATCACCTAAAACAGCTTTCACTGTGTTTTTCTGTAAAGCTGTTCCTATCTGCCCCAGCAAGAAGGACTTAACACATTTGGAAAAATCARCAGGCTTCTGCTGCAGGGGATGTGGCACGGGCTGGCTTTTGCAGTGAGAGTTTGTTTCTTTTATCTAGTGGCATGAGATGTTCCAGAGGAAAATAACTGTTGCAGAAAATGTTCTTGTGCCTTGCCACAGCCCAAAGCAGGGAATGCCACAGTGAGAGCAGTTCTCTGCAGCTGCCTGGATTGGAAAGGTAACTCATAAACCATGGTGGATGTTTCTGGAAATGCTGATAGCTGTTTTCAGCATGCAGTTTGAKGTGACTGTTCTCCCTTCAGTATAACAGGACAAAAATGTATTTGTTAATTCTTATCTATTACTATGAGCTGTGGTACAAGTAGGAAAAGTGAATTATGTGTAACTATAACACTGAACTGGGCTGACAGGAACTTGTGTTCTCTAGATTCAAATGTCACTAAAATGGGATATGATTTACTTTTCTCTGTGTGGTGAAATCCAGGAGGATTCTGGTAAAATTCTCTGGAGGCAGTTTAAAACCCCAAAATTTCCCCCAAATGCAGGAGTTTCATTACTGCTAGTAAAGCTTTAAAGAGACTTTATTACTTGGAGCTTTCCATGCAGAAAATTACTTTTCTCGCTCACTTGGGAGCCAGGAGCTCTGCTGTTTGCCTTCCTTTGGCACGACCTGTATTCTCAAGCATGCTTATTTTAAACTTGGAGCTGACAGCCAAGGTGTCCTACTGACTTGGTTAAAATATTGACTGGATTTTGTGTCCTGTTTCCAACAGTGGCCAGTAACAGATGATTAGGAAACAGGTTAAAGAATTAAAGATCCATCGTGTGATTTTTTCCTTCAGGACACCTTGTCCATTTCTGGCAAAAATCTGTGCACCTGGACTGCCGTGTTTCATTGTTCCTGATTGATCTGTCTCCATTAATTTGGCAAGTCCTTTCCTGAATGAATTTAAAAGATTGTTTTTCGAAGTTGACCCAGCAGCTGAATTTCCAGCATAGTGATGYACTGCAAGAAGGCAATTCAATGGGTGTCATTGTAGCTTCTCACAAAAAATTCAGGTTGAGCCTCCCTTTT